>NW_026870261.1:37500-337500 GCF_963584025.1 Labrus mixtus
CCTCTCTCCCCTCCTCGCTCCTCTCCTCGCTCCCCTCCTCTCTCCTCTCCTCGCTCCCCTCCCCGCTCCTCTCTCCTCTCCTCTCTCCCCTCCTCTCTCCCCTCCTCTCTCCTCTCCTCTCCTCTCTCCTCTCCTCACTCCCCTCCTCTCTCCTCTCCTCTCTCCCCTCCTCTCTCCCCTCCTCACTCCCCTCCTCTCTCCCCTCCTCTCTCCTCGCCCCTCCTCTCTCCTCTCCTCTCTCCCCTCCTCGCTCCTCTCCTCGCTCCCCTCCTCTCTCCTCTCCTCGCTCCCCTCCCCGCTCCTCTCCTCTCTCCCCGCTCCCCTCCTCTCTCCCCTCCTCGCTCCCCTCCTCGCTCCTCTCTCCCCTCCTCTCTCCTCTCTCCCCTCCTCTCTCCCCTCCTCTCTCCTCTCCTCTCCTCTCTCCTCTCCTCACTCCCCTCCTCTCTCCTCTCCTCTCTCCCCTCCTCTCTCCCCTCCTCACTCCCCTCCTCTCTCCCCTCCTCTCTCCTCGCCCCTCCTCTCTCCTCTCCTCTCTCCCCTCCTCTCTCCCCTCCTCTCTCCCCTCCTCGCTCCCCTCCCCGCTCCTCTCCTCTCTCCCCGCTCCCCTCCTCTCTCCCCTCCTCGCTCCCCTCCTCGCTCCTCTCTCCCCTCCTCTCTCCTCTCTCCCCTCCTCTCTCCCCTCCTCTCTCCTCTCCTCTCCTCTCTCCTCTCCTCACTCCCCTCCTCTCTCCTCTCCTCTCTCCCCTCCTCTCTCCCCTCCTCACTCCCCTCCTCTCTCCCCTCCTCTCTCCTCGCCCCTCCTCTCTCCTCTCCTCTCTCCCCTCCTCTCTCCCCTCCTCTCTCCTCTCCTCTCCTCTCTCCTCTCCTCACTCCCCTCCTCTCTCCTCTCCTCTCTCCCCTCCTCTCTCCCCTCCTCACTCCCCTCCTCTCTCCCCTCCTCTCTCCTCGCCCCTCCTCTCTCCTCTCCTCACTCCTCTCCTCTCTCCCCTCCTCTCTCCTCTCCTCTCTCCCCTCCTCTCTCCCCTCCTCGCTCCTCTCCTCGCTCCCCTCCTCTCTCCTCTCCTCGCTCCCCTCCCCGCTCCTCTCCTCTCTCCCCGCTCCCCTCCTCTCTCCCCTCCTCGCTCCCCTCCTCGCTCCTCTCTCCCCTCCTCTCTCCTCTCCTCTCTCCCCTCCTCTCTCCTCTCCTCTCTCCCCTCCTCTCTCCCCTCCTCACTCCCCTCCTCTCTCCCCTCCTCTCTCCTCTCCCCTCCTCTGTCCTCTCCTCTCTCCCCTCCTCTCTCCCCTCCTCTCTCCCCTCCTCACTCCTCTCCTCTCTCCCCTCCTCTCTCCTCTCCTCTCTCCCCTCCTCTCTCCTCTCCTCACTCCCCTCCTCTCTCCCCTCCTCTCTCCCCTCCTCTCTCCCCTCCTCTCTCCTCTCCTCACTCCTCTCCTCACTCCCCTCCTCTCTCCCCTCCCCGCTCTGCACAGAGATGTAAAGTGTTATGTTTGTGCTTCCTCAGTCTATATGGATGTATATACACGGTGTGTACACCCCCCCCCCCCCCCCCCCCCCCCCCCCCCCCGCTGAGCCTCTGTGAGCCACGCTGTAATCATCCTGTCAGATCGCTGAGCTGCTTCATGTATTTTTGAAGAGTGTCGAGCATGTGTTTCCATCAGCGGAGATGATCTGGAGTCACGGTCGACTGGAGGAGCTCAGAGCTCTGCCTCTTTATAGAAACGTGATCATGAAGCAGTGAGGCCGTGTTATTGTCTCCATGTATGATCTGAACACAGCTGAGGGGGGGGGGGATGTAAACAGCTGATTTCACTTTATAATGAAATAATGGGGGGGTGGGGGAGGGGGGCGTCTGGAAATGAATGAGGACATCTCACTTCATCTGTCCGTGTGTCGTCTTTAAGGATGTTTTCAATCAAACACAAACTTAACTCTCCTGAAACGACAACGGCGTTTCCGAAGGCAGAGTTTTTCAAACGTGTTCCAGTTTGCAGAGTTCTAAAAACGTCTCTGTCGTCGTGCAGCTCCTCTGAAAACAGAGACTTTCTGCACATGCTCAGTACACTTCCAGTCAACAGCGTTAGGCGAGTAGGTGGACTACAACAACAATGGCGGCCTCCTGATGTCTGCTCACCTCTAAGTGTTTGTCTCTGTAGTTCAGTCAGCTCAAACCTCTGTGTGTTAGTCGTGTTTGTATGTTCACACCTCGAGCCGTCGCCCTCAGAGCTCATCCCGCTCAGCATCTGACTCACCGACTGAATCCTGAATCCTGTGACCAGAATCTGGGCGCCGAGCGTTCGGGCTTTCAGGGTCACAGAAAGACAACGTTCCTCTTCTTCTTCTTCTTTGTCCTGATTTTAGATTTGAATCCTTCAACAGCTGAGCACAGACACTCGGGCCGGCACATGTAGTAAGAGGAGCCCCCCCCCAGAGAGGTGACACCTTGCAGCTGCAGCGCCGAGCGAGGGCAGGCCGGGCAGCAGAGGACGAGATGCACACATATCTCCCCTCGACTCTCTCTGTGTGTCTTATCTGATGTTTGATTCAGTCTCAGACACAACAAAGAACCAGGATGTAAACATCTTTTTAAATGAAATGAAAGAGTTTGTGTGTAAAGAGGAATCCCGTGTTTGCACATTAAAGACTCCAAAAGAGTTTGGATTCAGAAAGCTTTGGACACTCTCCAGTAGATTTCTTTATTCTGCAGACTTTTCTCCTAACTCATCAAAGTGCGTCCACTTAAAGTCGTCGTTTTTGGCTCAAACTGTTTTTCTAAATGTCTGACATTACAGATTCCTACAGAGAAAGCCAAAGCCATTACACTCCATCAGCAGTGATTTCACACAGAGCTGCTCTCTCTCTCTCTCTCTCTCTCTCTCTCTCTCTCTCTCTCTCTATGTCTCTCTCTCTCTGAAGAGGACATGTTCCTCCCTCAGCTGAGGCTGCATGAGGAAGATGGAGGACATAGTTGATATGTTTGTGGTGAAATCTGATCGAGTGTTGAGCGTGTTGCAGAGGAGCCGAGGGAGGGGAGGGGGGACAGGTTGGAAATGGTTGAGACTAAGATGTGTCTTCTTGTGTTTGTTATGAGGGAATATTTTGTCTGGTTAAAGGTGTCAAATGAGAATTATGTTTATGTGTATGTTGTGTTTTATTTTGAAATTCACCAGACGCTCTGTGTTTCTCTGTCTCACTTCCTGTCCGGGTCGATCTATCTCGCGCACGGATCCTGTAGTTTTTGTTTGTCCGCTTGTAGTTGTCGTCCACCAACAGAGTCGTCACCTGAATGATGCCTGACAGACAAACTCAGGGCACAGAACGCTCTCACTGTTAATTAAATGACCTGAGCAGAATATGCGTCTCGTTTATTTGACGGTTTTACAAGGAACCAAACGCCATCTTTATTTGGTTTTGTTCTGAGTTGATCTAACGCCCCAGGAGAACAAATCAAACAGGAGAATCCAGACGGGGAACATGTTGGATTATGTTTTCAAAACTGTGCAACAATATAATCTCAGCCTCTGTGGAATTCATACGGCTGGATTAAAGTGTTCATATCCATGATACGGGATTACCAGCTTCATTTAGAGAATGGCAGCTTCTCATGATGACTCAGCAAATCCCTGCAGAGCGCTTTAATACCCAGAGAGCTGCTGCTCAGCACACGACGCCGCACACAGAGAAAAATTTAACATGAAGCTGTTTGTACTGTACCCATCAGGAGACAGGCGAGGATATTACACAGACTTTATTATTTCAGGAACTCAAAGCTTAAAGAGTGTTAAACCACGGAGCTTTATAAAGGTCTAAAGGACAAACACGCAGAGTAGTTCATACTGCAGAGAACTACAAGATCACAAGAAAACCACAAGATCACATGAGAACTACAAGATCACAAGAGAACTACAAGATCACATGAGAACTATAAGATCACAGGAGAACTACAAGATCACAGGAGAACTACAAGATCACAAGAAAACTACAAGATCACATGAGAACTACAAGATCACAAAGAACTACAAGATCACATGAGAACTACAAGATCACAGGAGAACTACAAGATCACAGGAGAACTACAAGATCACAAGAAAACTACAAGATCACATGAGAACTACAAGATCACAAGAAAACTACAAGATCACATGAGAACTACAAGATCATAAGACAACTACAAGATCACATGAGAACTACAAGATCACAAGCGAACTACAAGATCACATGAGAACTACAAGATCACAGGAGAACTACAAGATCACAAGAGAACTACAAGATCACAGGAGAACTACAAGATCATAGGAGAACTACAAGATCACATGAGAACTATAAGATCACAAGAGAACTACAAGATCACAAGAAGATCACAAGAGAACTACAAGATCACATGAGAACTACAAGATCACAAGAGAACTACAAGATCACAAGAAGATCACAAGAGAACTACAAGATCACATGAGAACTACAAGATCACATGAGAACTACAAGATAACAGGAGAACTACAAGATCACAAGAGAACTACAATAAGGACAACTACAAGATCACAGAGAACTACAAGATCACAAGAGAACTACAAGATCACAAGAGAACTACAAGATAACAGGAGAACTACAAGATCACAGGAGAACTACAAGATCACAGAGAAATACAAGATCACAAGAAAACTACAAGATCACAAGAGAACTACAATAAGGAGAACTACAAGATCACAAGAGAACTACAAGATCACAGGAGAACTACAAGATCACATGAGAACTACAAGATCACAAGAGAACTACAAGATCACATGAGAACTACAAGATCACAAGAGAACTACAAGATCACAAGAAGATCACAAGAGAACTACAAGATCACATGAGAACTACAAGATCACAAGAGAACTACAAGATCACAAGAAGATCACAAGAGAACTACAAGATCACATGAGAACTACAAGATCACAAGAGAACTACAAGATCACAAGAAGATCACAAGAGAACTACAAGATCACATGAGAACTAGAAGATCACATGAGAACTACAAGATCACATGAGAACTACAAGATCACAGAGAACTACAAGATCACAGGAGAACTACAAGATCACAAGAGAACTACAAGATCAAAGGAGAACTACAAGATAACAGGAGAACTACAAGATCACAAGAGAACTACAATAAGGAGAACTACAAGATCACAAGAGAACTACAATAAGGACAACTACAAGATCACAGAGAACTACAAGATCACAAGAGAACTACAAGATCACAAGAGAACTACAAGATAACAGGAGAACTACAAGATCACAGGAGAACTACAAGATCACAGAGAACTACAAGATCACAAGAGAACTACAAGATCACAAGAGAACTACAATAAGGAGAACTACAAGATCACAAGAGAACTACAATATCACAGGAGAACTACAAGATCACATGAGAACTACAAGATCACAAGAGAACTACAAGATCACATGAGAACTACAAGATCACAAGAGAACTACAAGATCACAAGAAGATCACAAGAGAACTACAAGATCACATGAGAACTACAAGATCACAAGAGAACTACAAGATCACAAGAAGATCACAAGAGAACTACAAGATCACATGAGAACTACAAGATCACATGAGAACTACAAGATCACATGAGAACTAGAAGATCACAGAGAGCTACAAGATCACAGGAGAACTACAAGATCACAAGAGAACTACAAGATCACAGGAGAACTACAAGATCACAAGAGAACTACAATAAGGAGAACTACAAGATCACAAGAGAAATACAATAAGGAGAACTACAAGATCACAGAGAACTACAAGATCACAGGAGAACTACAAGATCACAGGAGAACTACAAGATCACAAGAGAACTACAAGATCACATGAGAACTACAAGATCACATGAGAACTACAAGATCACAGAGAACTACAAGATCACAAGAGAACTACAAGATCACAAGAGAACTACAAGATCAAAGGAGAACTACAAGATAACAGGAGAACTACAAGATCACAAGAGAACTACAATAAGGAGAACTACAAGATCACAAGAGAACTACAATAAGGAGAACTACAAGATCACAGAGAACTACAAGATCACAAGAGAACTACAAGATCACAAGAGAACTACAATAAGGAGAACTACAAGATCACATGAGAACTACAAGATCACAGGAGAACTACAAGATCACAAGAGAACTACAAGATCACATGAGAACTACAAGATCACAGGAGAACTACAAGATAACAGGAGAACTACAAGATCACAGGAGAACTACAAGATAACAGGAGAACTACAAGATCACAGGAGAACTAGAAGATCACAAGAGAACTACAATAAGGAGAACTACAAGATCACAAGAGAACTACAATAAGGAGAACTACAAGATCACAGAGAACTACAAGATCACAAGAGAACTACAAGATCACAAGAGAACTACAATAAGGAGAACTACAAGATCACATGAGAACTACAAGAACACAGGAGAACTACAAGATCACATGAGAACTACAAGATCACAAGAGAACTACAAGATCACAAGAGAACTACAATAAGGAGAACTACAAGATCACATGAGAACTACAAGATCACAGGAGAACTACAAGATCACAAGAGAACTACAAGATCACATGAGAACTACAAGATCACAGGAGAACTACAAGATAACAGGAGAACTACAAGATAACAGGAGAACTACAAGATCACAAGAGAACTACAAGATCACAAGAGAACTACAATAAGGAGAACTACAAGATCACAAGAGAACTACAAGATTCCAGGAGAACTACAAGATCACATGAGTACTACAAGATCACAAGAGAACTACAAGATCACATGAGAACTACAAGATTACAAGAGAACTACAAGATCACAAGAAGATCACAAGAGAACTACAAGATCACAAGAGAACTACAAGATCACAAGAAGATCACAAGAGAACTACAAGTTCACATGAGAACTACAAGATCACATGAGACCTACAAGATCACATGAGAACTACAAGATCACAGAGAACTACAAGATCACAGGAGAACTACAAGATCACAAGAGAACTACAAGATCACAGGAGAACTACAAGATCACAAGAGAACTACAATAAGGAGAACTACAAGATCACAAGAGAACTACAATAAGGAGAACTACAAGATCACAAGAGAACTACAATAAGGAGAACTACAAGATCACAGAGAACTACAAGATCACAGGAGAACTACAAGATCACAGGAGAACTACAAGATCACAAGAGAACTACAAGATCACATGAGAACTACAAGATCACATGAGAACTACAAGATCACATGAGAACTACAAGATCACAGAGAACTACAAGATCACAAGAGAACTACAAGATCAAAGGAGAACTACAAGATAACAAGAGAACTACAAGATCACAAGAGAACTACAATAAGGAGAACTACAAGATCACAAGAGAACTACAATAAGGAGAACTACAAGATCACAGAGGACTACAAGATCACAAGAGAACTACAAGATCACAAGAGAACTACAATAAGGAGAACTACAAGATCACATGAGAACTACAAGATCACAGGAGAACTACAAGATCACAGGAGAACTACAAGATCAAATGAGAACTACAAGATCACAGGAGAACTACAAGATAACAGGAGAACTACAAGATCACAAGAAGATCACAAGAGAAATACAAGATCACATGAGAACTACAAGATCACAAGAGAACTACAAGATCACAAGAAGATCACAAGAGAACTACAAGATCACATGAGAACTACAAGATCACATGAGAACTACAAGATCACATGAGAACTACAAGATCACAGAGAACTACAAGATCACAAGAGAACTACAAGATCAAAGGAGAACTACAAGATAACAGGAGAACTACAAGATCACAAGAGAACTACAATAAGGAGAACTACAAGATCACAAGAGAACTACAATAAGGAGAACTACAAGATCACAGAGAACTACAAGATCACAAGAGAACTACAAGATCACAAGAGAACTACAATAAGGAGAACTACAAGATCACATGAGAACTACAAGAACACAGGAGAACTACAAGATCACATGAGAACTACAAGATCACAAGAGAACTACAAGATCACAAGAGAACTACAATAAGGAGAACTACAAGATCACATGAGAACTACAAGATCACAGGAGAACTACAAGATCACAAGAGAACTACAAGATCACATGAGAACTACAAGATCACAGGAGAACTACAAGATAACAGGAGAACTACAAGATAACAGGAGAACTACAAGATCACAAGAGAACTACAAGATCACAAGAGAACTACAATAAGGAGAACTACAAGATCACAAGAGAACTACAAGATTCCAGGAGAACTACAAGATCACATGAGTACTACAAGATCACAAGAGAACTACAAGATCACATGAGAACTACAAGATTACAAGAGAACTACAAGATCACAAGAAGATCACAAGAGAACTACAAGATCACAAGAGAACTACAAGATCACAAGAAGATCACAAGAGAACTACAAGTTCACATGAGAACTACAAGATCACATGAGACCTACAAGATCACATGAGAACTACAAGATCACAGAGAACTACAAGATCACAGGAGAACGACAAGATCACAAGAGAACTACAAGATCACAGGAGAACTACAAGATCACAAGAGAACTACAATAAGGAGAACTACAAGATCACAAGAGAACTACAATAAGGAGAACTACAAGATCACAAGAGAACTACAATAAGGAGAACTACAAGATCACAGAGAACTACAAGATCACAGGAGAACTACAAGATCACAGGAGAACTACAAGATCACAAGAGAACTACAAGATCACATGAGAACTACAAGATCACATGAGAACTACAAGATCACATGAGAACTACAAGATCACAGAGAACTACAAGATCACAAGAGAACTACAAGATCAAAGGAGAACTACAAGATAACAGGAGAACTACAAGATCACAAGAGAACTACAATAAGGAGAACTACAAGATCACAAGAGAACTACAATAAGGAGAACTACAAGATCACAGAGAACTACAAGATCACAAGAGAACTACAAGATCACAAGAGAACTACAATAAGGAGAACTACAAGATCACATGAGAACTACAAGATCACAGGAGAACTACAAGATCACATGAGTACTACAAGATCACAAGAGAACTACAAGATCACATGAGAACTACAAGATTACAAGAGAACTACAAGATCACAAGAAGATCACAAGAGAACTACAAGATCACAAGAGAACTACAAGATCACAAGAAGATCACAAGAGAACTACAAGTTCACATGAGAACTACAAGATCACATGAGACCTACAAGATCACATGAGAACTACAAGATCACAGAGAACTACAAGATCACAGGAGAACTACAAGATCACAAGAGAACTACAAGATCACAGGAGAACTACAAGATCACAAGAGAACTACAATAAGGAGAACTACAAGATCACAAGAGAACTACAATAAGGAGAACTACAAGATCACAAGAGAACTACAATAAGGAGAACTACAAGATCACAGAGAACTACAAGATCACAGGAGAACTACAAGATCACAGGAGAACTACAAGATCACAAGAGAACTACAAGATCACATGAGAACTACAAGATCACATGAGAACTACAAGATCACATGAGAACTACAAGATCACAGAGAACTACAAGATCACAAGAGAACTACAAGATCAAAGGAGAACTACAAGATAACAGGAGAACTACAAGATCACAAGAGAACTACAATAAGGAGAACTACAAGATCACAAGAGAACTACAATAAGGAGAACTACAAGATCACAGAGAACTACAAGATCACAAGAGAACTACAAGATCACAAGAGAACTACAATAAGGAGAACTACAAGATCACATGAGAACTACAAGATCACAGGAGAACTACAAGATCACAGGAGAACTACAAGATCAAATGAGAACTACAAGATCACAGGAGAACTACAAGATAACAGGAGAACTACAAGATCACAAGAAGATCACAAGAGAAATACAAGATCACATGAGAACTACAAGATCACAAGAGAACTACAAGATCACAAGAAGATCACAAGAGAACTACAAGATCACATGAGAACTACAAGATCACATGAGAACTACAAGATCACATGAGAACTACAAGATCACAGAGAACTACAAGATCACAAGAGAACTACAAGATCAAAGGAGAACTACAAGATAACAGGAGAACTACAAGATCACAAGAGAACTACAATAAGGAGAACTACAAGATCACAAGAGAACTACAATAAGGAGAACTACAAGATCACAGAGAACTACAAGATCACAAGAGAACTACAAGATCACAAGAGAACTACAATAAGGAGAACTACAAGATCACATGAGAACTACAAGAACACAGGAGAACTACAAGATCACATGAGAACTACAAGATCACAAGAGAACTACAAGATCACAAGAGAACTACAATAAGGAGAACTACAAGATCACATGAGAACTACAAGATCACAGGAGAACTACAAGATCACAAGAGAACTACAAGATCACATGAGAACTACAAGATCACAGGAGAACTACAAGATAACAGGAGAACTACAAGATAACAGGAGAACTACAAGATCACAAGAGAACTACAAGATCACAAGAGAACTACAATAAGGAGAACTACAAGATCACAAGAGAACTACAAGATTCCAGGAGAACTACAAGATCACATGAGTACTACAATAAGGAGAACTACAAGATCACAAGAGAACTACAATAAGGAGAACTACAAGATCACAAGAGAACTACAATAAGGAGAACTACAAGATCACAGAGAACTACAAGATCACAGGAGAACTACAAGATCACAGGAGAACTACAAGATCACAAGAGAACTACAAGATCACATGAGAACTACAAGATCACATGAGAACTACAAGATCACATGAGAACTACAAGATCACAGAGAACTACAAGATCACAAGAGAACTACAAGATCAAAGGAGAACTACAAGATAACAGGAGAACTACAAGATCACAAGAGAACTACAATAAGGAGAACTACAAGATCACAAGAGAACTACAATAAGGAGAACTACAAGATCACAGAGAACTACAAGATCACAAGAGAACTACAAGATCACAAGAGAACTACAAGATCACAAGAGAACTACAATAAGGAGAACTACAAGATCACATGAGAACTACAAGATCACAGGAGAACTACAAGATCACAGGAGAACTACAAGATCAAATGAGAACTACAAGATCACAGGAGAACTACAAGATAACAGGAGAACTACAAGATCACAAGAAGATCACAAGAGAAATACAAGATCACATGAGAACTACAAGATCACAAGAGAACTACAAGATCACAAGAAGATCACAAGAGAACTACAAGATCACATGAGAACTACAAGATCACATGAGAACTACAAGATCACATGAGAACTACAAGATCACAGAGAACTACAAGATCACAGGAGAACTACAAGATCACAAGAGAACTACAAGATCACAAGAGAACTACAATAAGGAGAACTACAAGATCACAGAGAACTACAAGATCACAGGAGAACTACAAGATCACAGGAGAACTACAAGATCACAAGAGAACTACAAGATCACAAGAGAACTACAAGATCAAATGAGAACTACAAGATCACAGGAGAACTACAAGATAACAGTAGAACTACAAGATCACAGGAGAACTACAAGATAACAGGAGAACTACAAGATCGCAGAGAACTACAAGATAACAAGAGAACTACAATAAGGAGAACTACAAGATCACAAGAGAACTACAATAAGGAGAACTACAAGATCACAGAGAACTACAAGATCACAAGAGAACTACAAGATCACAAGAGAACTACAATAAGGAGAACTACAAGATCACATGAGAACTACAAGATCACATGAGAACTACAAGATCACATGAGAACTACAAGATCACAAGAGAACTACAATAAGGAGAACTACAAGATCACATGAGAACTACAAGAACACAGGAGAACTACAAGATCACATGAGAACTACAAGATCACAAGAGAACTACAAGATCACAAGAGAACTACAATAAGGAGAACTACAAGATCACATGAGAACTACAAGATCACAGGAGAACTACAAGATCACAAGAGAACTACAAGATCACATGAGAACTACAAGATCACAGGAGAACTACAAGATAACAGGAGAACTACAAGATAACAGGAGAACTACAAGATCACAAGAGAACTACAAGATCACAAGAGAACTACAATAAGGAGAACTACAAGATCACAAGAGAACTACAAGATTCCAGGAGAACTACAAGATCACATGAGTACTACAATAAGGAGAACTACAAGATCACAAGAGAACTACAATAAGGAGAACTACAAGATCACAAGAGAACTACAATAAGGAGAACTACAAGATCACAGAGAACTACAAGATCACAGGAGAACTACAAGATCACAGGAGAACTACAAGATCACAAGAGAACTACAAGATCACATGAGAACTACAAGATCACATGAGAACTACAAGATCACATGAGAACTACAAGATCACAGAGAACTACAAGATCACAAGAGAACTACAAGATCAAAGGAGAACTACAAGATAACAGGAGAACTACAAGATCACAAGAGAACTACAATAAGGAGAACTACAAGATCACAAGAGAACTACAATAAGGAGAACTACAAGATCACAGAGAACTACAAGATCACAAGAGAACTACAAGATCACAAGAGAACTACAAGATCACAAGAGAACTACAATAAGGAGAACTACAAGATCACATGAGAACTACAAGATCACAGGAGAACTACAAGATCACAGGAGAACTACAAGATCAAATGAGAACTACAAGATCACAGGAGAACTACAAGATAACAGGAGAACTACAAGATCACAAGAAGATCACAAGAGAAATACAAGATCACATGAGAACTACAAGATCACAAGAGAACTACAAGATCACAAGAAGATCACAAGAGAACTACAAGATCACATGAGAACTACAAGATCACATGAGAACTACAAGATCACATGAGAACTACAAGATCACAGAGAACTACAAGATCACAGGAGAACTACAAGATCACAAGAGAACTACAAGATCACAAGAGAACTACAATAAGGAGAACTACAAGATCACAGAGAACTACAAGATCACAGGAGAACTACAAGATCACAGGAGAACTACAAGATCACAAGAGAACTACAAGATCACAAGAGAACTACAAGATCAAATGAGAACTACAAGATCACAGGAGAACTACAAGATAACAGTAGAACTACAAGATCACAGGAGAACTACAAGATAACAGGAGAACTACAAGATCGCAGAGAACTACAAGATAACAAGAGAACTACAATAAGGAGAACTACAAGATCACAAGAGAACTACAATAAGGAGAACTACAAGATCACAGAGAACTACAAGATCACAAGAGAACTACAAGATCACAAGAGAACTACAATAAGGAGAACTACAAGATCACATGAGAACTACAAGATCACATGAGAACTACAAGATCACATGAGAACTACAAGATCACAAGAGAACTACAAGATCACAAGAGAACTACAAGATCACAAGAAGATCACAAGAGAACTACAAGATCACATGAGAACTACAAGATCACAAGAGAACTACAAGATCACAAGAAGATCACAAGAGAACTACAAGATCACATGAGAACTACAAGATCACATGAGAACTACAAGATCACAGAGAACTACAAGATCACAGGAGAACTACAAGATCACAAGAGAACTACAAGATCAAAGGAGAACTACAAGATAACAGGAGAACTACAAGATCACAAGAGAACTACAATAAGGAGAACTACAAGATCACAAGAGAACTACAATAAGGAGAACTACAAGATCACAAGAGAACTACAAGATTCCAGGAGAACTACAAGATCACATGAGAACTACAAGATCACAAAAGAACTACAAGATCACATGAGAACGACAAGATCACAAGAGAACTACAAGATCACAAGAAGATCACAAGAGAACTACAAGATCACATGAGAACTACAAGATCACAAGAGAACTACAAGATCACAAGAATATCACAAGAGAACTACAAGATCACATGAGAACTACATTATCACATGAGAACTACAAGATCACATGAGAACTACAAGATCACAGAGAACTACAAGATCACAGGAGAACTACAAGATCACAAGAGAACTACAAGATTACAGGAGAACTACAAGATTACAAGAGAACTACAATAAGGAGAACTACAAGATCACAAGAGAACTACAATAAGGAGAACTACAAGATCACAGAGAACTACAAGATCACAGGAGAATTACAAGATCACAGGAGAACTAAAAGATCACAAGAGAACTACAAGATCACATGAGAACTACAAGATCACATGAGAACTACAAGATCACAGAGAACTACAAGATCACAAGAGAACTACAAGATCAAAGGAGAAATACAAGATAACAGGAGAACTACAAGATCACAAGAGAACTACAATAAGGAGAACTACAAGATCACAAGAGAACTACAATAAGGAGAACTACAAGATCACAGAGAACTACAAGATCAGAAGAGAACTACAAGATCACAAGAGAACTACAAGATCACAAGAGAACTACAATAAGGAGAACTACAAGATCACATGAGAACTACAAGATCACAGGAGAACTACAAGATCACAGGAGAACTACAAGATCAAATGAGAACTACAAGATCACAGGAGAACTACAAGATAACATGAGAACTACAAGATCACAAGAAGATCACAAGAGAACTACAAGATCACATGAGAACTACAAGATCACAAGAGAACTACAAGATCACAAGAAGATCACAAGAGAACTACAAGATCACATGAGAACTACAAGATCACATGAGAACTACAAGATCACATGAGAACTACAAGATCACAGAGAACTACAAGATCACAGGAGAACTACAAGATCACAAGAGAACTACAAGATCACAAGAGAACTACAATAAGGAGAACTACAAGATCACAGAGAACTACAAGATCACAGGAGAACTACAAGATCACAGGAGAACTACAAGATCACAAGAGAACTACAAGATCACATGAGAACTACAAGATCACATGAGAACTACAAGATCACAAGAGAACTACAAGATCAAAGGAGAACTACAAGATAACAGGAGAACTACAAGATCACAAGAGAACTACAATAAGGACAACTACAAGATCACAAGAGAACTACAATAAGGAGAACTACAAGATCACAGAGAACTACAAGATCACAAGAGAACTACAAGATCACATGAGAACTACAAGATCACAGGAGAACTACAAGATCACAAGAGAACTACAATAAGGAGAACTACAAGATCACAAGAGAACTACAATAAGGAGAACTACAAGACCACAGAGAACTACAAGATCACAAGAGAACTACAAGATCACAAGAGAACTACAATAAGGAGAACTACAAGATCACATGACAACTACAAGATCACAGGAGAACTACAAGATCACATGAGAACTACAAGATCACAAGAGAACTACAAGATCACAAGAATATCACAAGAGAACTACAAGATCACATGAGAACTACATTATCACATGAGAACTACAAGATCACATGAGAACTACAAGATCACAAGAGAACTACAAGATCACAGGAGAACTACAAGATTACAAGAGAACTACAATAAGGAGAACTACAAGATCACAAGAGAACTACAATAAGGAGAACTACAAGATCACAGAGAACTACAAGATCACAGGAGAATTACAAGATCACAGGAGAACTACAAGATCACAAGAGAACTACAAGATCACATGAGAACTACAAGATCACATGAGAACTACAAGATCACAGAGAACTACAAGATCACAAGAGAACTACAAGATCAAAGGAGAAATACAAGATAACAGGAGAACTACAAGATCACAAGAGAACTACAATAAGGAGAACTACAAGATCACAAGAGAACTACAATAAGGAGAACTACAAGATCACAGAGAACTACAAGATCAGAAGAGAACTACAAGATCACAAGAGAACTACAAGATCACAAGAGAACTACAATAAGGAGAACTACAAGATCACATGAGAACTACAAGATCACAGGAGAACTACAAGATCACAGGAGAACTACAAGATCAAATGAGAACTACAAGATCACAGGAGAACTACAAGATAACAGGAGAACTACAAGATCACAAGAAGATCACAAGAGAACTACAAGATCACATGAGAACTACAAGATCACAAGAGAACTACAAGATCACAAGAAGATCACAAGAGAACTACAAGATCACATGAGAACTACAAGATCACATGAGAACTACAAGATCACATGAGAACTACAAGATCACAGAGAACTACAAGATCACAGGAGAACTACAAGATCACAAGAGAACTACAAGATCACAAGAGAACTACAATAAGGAGAACTACAAGATCACAGAGAACTACAAGATCACAGGAGAACTACAAGATCACAGGAGAACTACAAGATCACAAGAGAACTACAAGATCACATGAGAACTACAAGATCACATGAGAACTACAAGATCACAAGAGAACTACAAGATCAAAGGAGAACTACAAGATAACAGGAGAACTACAAGATCACAAGAGAACTACAATAAGGACAACTACAAGATCACAAGAGAACTACAATAAGGAGAACGACAAGATCACAGAGAACTACAAGATCACAAGAGAACTACAAGATCACAAGAGAACTACAATAAGGAGAACTACAAGATCACATGAGAACTACAAGATCACAGGAGAACTACAAGATCACAAGAGAACTACAAGATCAAATGAGAACTACAAGATCACAAGAGAACTACAATAAGGAGAACTACAAGATCACAAGAGAACTACAATAAGGAGAACTACAAGATCACAAGAGAACTACAAGATTCCAGGAGAACTACAAGATCACATGAGAACTACAAGAGAACTACAAGATCACATGAGAACTACAAGATCACAAGAGAACTACAAGATCACAAGAAGATCACAAGAGAACTACAAGATCACATGAGAACTACAAGATCAGAAGAGAACTACAAGATCACAAGAAGATCACAAGAGAACTACAAGATCACATGAGAACTACATTATCACATGAGAACTACAAGATCACATGAGAACTACAAGATCACAGAGAACTACAAGATCACAGGAGAACTACAAGATCACAAGAGAACTACAAGATCACAGGAGAACTACAAGATCACAAGAGAACTACAATAAGGAGAACTACAAGATCACAAGAGAACTACAATAAGGAGAACTACAAGATCACAGAGAACTACAAGATCACAGGAGAACTACAAGATCACAGGAGAACTACAAGATCACAAGAGAACTACAAGATCACATGAGAACTACAAGATCACATGAGAACTACAAGATCACAGAGAACTACAAGATCACAAGAGAACTACAAGATCAAAGGAGAACTACAAGATAACAGGAGAACTACAAGATCACAAGAGAACTACAATATGGAGAACTACAAGATCACAAGAGAACTACAATAAGGAGAACTACAAGATCACAGAGAACTACAAGATCACAAGAGAACTACAAGATCACAAGAGAACTACAAGATCACAAGAGAACTACAATAAGGAGAACTACAAGATCACATGAGAACTACAAGATCACAGGAGAACTACAAGATCACAGGAGAACTACAAGATCAAATGAGAACTATAAGATCACAGGAGAACTACAAGATAACAGGAGAACTACAAGATCACAAGAAGATCACAAGAGAACTACAAGATCACATGAGAACTACAAGATCACAAGAGAACTACAAGATCACAAGAAGATCACAAGAGAACTACAAGATCACATGAGAACTACAAGATCACATGAGAACTACAAGATCACAGAGAACTACAAGATCACAGGAGAACTACAAGATCACAAGAGAACTACAAGATCACAAGAGAACTACAATAAGGAGAACTACAAGATCACAGAGAACTACAAGATCACAGGAGAACTACAAGATCACAGGAGAACTACAAGATCACAAGAGAACTACAAGATCACAAGAGAACTACAAGATCAAATGAGATTTACAAGATCACAGGAGAACTACAAGATAACAGTAGAACTACAAGATCACAGGAGAACTACAAGATAACAGGAGAACTACAAGATCACAGAGAACTACAAGATAACAAGAGAACTACAATAAGGAGAACTACAAGATCACAAGAGAACTACAATAAGGAGAACTACAAGATCACAGAGAACTACAAGATCACAAGAGAACTACAAGATCACAAGAGAACTACAATAAGGAGAACTACAAGATCACATGAGAACTACAAGATCACATGAGAACTACAAGATCACAAGAGAACTACAAGATCACAAGAGAACTACAAGATCACAAGAAGATCACAAGAGAACTACAAGATCACATGAGAACTACAAGATCACAAGAGAACTACAAGATCACAAGAAGATCACAAGAGAACTACAAGATCACATGAGAACTACAAGATCACATGAGAACTACAAGATCACAGAGAACTACAAGATCACAGGAGAACTACAAGATCACAAGAGAACTACAAGATCAAAGGAGAACTACAAGATAACAGGAGAACTACAAGATCACAAGAGAACTACAATAAGGAGAACTACAAGATCACAAGAGAACTACAATAAGGAGAACTACAAGATCACAAGAGAACTACAAGATTCCAGGAGAACTACAAGATCACATGAGAACTACAAGATCACAAGAGAACTACAAGATCACATGAGAACTACAAGATCACAAGAGAACTACAAGATCCCAAAAGATCACAAGAGAACTACAAGATCACATGAGAACTACAAGATCACAAGAGAACTACAAGATCACAAGAAGATCACAAGAGAACTACAAGATCACATGAGAACTACATTATCACATGAGAACTACAAGATCACATGAGAACTACAAGATCACAGAGAACTACAAGATCACAGGAGAACTACAAGATCACAAGAGAACTACAAGATCACATGAGAACTACAAGATTACAAGAGAACTACAATAAGGAGAACTACAAGATCACAAGAGAACTACAATAAGGAGAACTACAAGATCACAGAGAACTACAAGATCACAGGAGAATTACAAGATCACAGGAGAACTACAAGATCACAAGAGAACTACAAGATCACATGAGAACTACAAGATCACATGAGAACTACAAGATCACAGAGAACTACAAGATCACAAGAGAACTACAAGATCAAAGGAGAAATACAAGATAACAGGAGAACTACAAGATCACAAGAGAACTACAATAAGGAGAACTACAAGATCACAAGAGAACTACAATAAGGAGAACTACAAGATCACAGAGAACTACAAGATCACAAGAGAACTACAAGATCACAAGAGAACTACAAGATCACAAGAGAACTACAATAAGGAGAACTACAAGATCACATGAGAACTACAAGATCACAGGAGAACTACAAGATCACAGGAGAACTACAAGATCAAATGAGAACTACAAGATCACAGGAGAACTACAAGATAACAGGAGAACTACAAGATCACAAGAAGATCACAAGAGAACTACAAGATCACATGAGAACTACAAGATCACAAGAGAACTACAAGATCACAAGAAGATCACAAGAGAACTACAAGATCACATGAGAACTACAAGATCACATGAGAACTACAAGATCACATGAGAACTACAAGATCACAGAGAACTACAAGATCACAGGAGAACTACAAGATCACAAGAGAACTACAAGATCACAAGAGAACTACAATAAGGAGAACTACAAGATCACAGAGAACTACAAGATCACAGGAGAACTACAAGATCACAGGAGAACTACAAGATCACAAGAGAACTACAAGATCACAAGAGAACTACAAGATCAAATGAGAACTACAAGATCACAGGAGAACTACAAGATAACAGTAGAACTAAAAGATCACAGGAGAACTACAAGATAACAGGAGAACTACAAGATCACAGAGAACTACAAGATAACAAGAGAACTACAATAAGGAGAACTACAAGATCACAAGAGAACTACAATAAGGAGAACTACAAGATCACAAGAGAACTACAATAAGGAGAACTACAAGATCACAGAGAACTGCAAGATCACAAGAGAACTACAAGATCACAAGAGAACTACAATAAGGAGAACTACAAGATCACATGAGAACTACAAGATCACATGAGAACGACAAGATCACATGAGAACTACAAGATCACAAGAAGATCACAAGAGAACTACAAGATCACAGAGAACTACAAGATCACAGGAGAACTACAAGATCACAAGAGAACTACAAGATCAAAGGAGAACTACAAGATAACGGGAGAACTACAAGATCACAAGAGAACTACAATAAGGAGAACTACAAGATCACAAGAGAACTACAATAAGGAGAACTACAAGATCACAAGAGAACTACAAGATTCCAGGAGAACTACAAGATCACATGAGAACTACAAGATCACAAGAGAACTACAAGATCACATGAGAACTACAAGATCACAAGAGAACTACAAGATCACAAGAAGATCACAAGAGAACTACAAGATCACATGAGAACTACAAGATCACAAGAGAACTACAAGATCACAAGAAGATCACAAGAGAACTACAAGATCACATGAGAACTACATTATCACATGAGAACTACAAGATCACATGAGAACTACAAGATCACAGAGAACTACAAGATCACAGGAGAACTACAAGATCACAAGAGAACTACAAGATCACAGGAGAACTACAAGATTACAAGAGAACTACAATAAGGAGAACTACAAGATCACAAGAGAACTACAATAAGGAGAACTACAAGATCACAGAGAACTACAAGATCACAGGAGAATTACAAGATCACAGGAGAACTACAAGATCACAAGAGAACTACAAGATCACATGAGAACTACAAGATCACATGAGAACTACAAGATCACAGAGAACTACAAGATCACAAGAGAACTACAAGATCAAAGGAGAAATACAAGATAACAGGAGAACTACAAGATCACAAGAGAACTACAATAAGGAGAACTACAAGATCACAAGAGAACTACAATAAGGAGAACTACAAGATCACAGAGAACTACAAGATCACAAGAGAACTACAAGATCACAAGAGAACTACAAGATCACAAGAGAACTACAATAAGGAGAACTACAAGATCACATGAGAACTACAAGATCACAGGAGAACTACAAGATCACAGGAGAACTACAAGATCAAATGAGAACTACAAGATCACAGGAGAACTACAAGATAACAGGAGAACTACAAGATCACAAGAAGATCACAAGAGAACTACAAGATCACATGAGAACTACAAGATCACAAGAGAACTACAAGATCACCAGAAGATCACAAGAGAACTACAAGATCACATGAGAACTACAAGATCACATGAGAACTACAAGATCACATGAGAACTACAAGATCACAGAGAACTACAAGATCACAGGAGAACTACAAGATCACAAGAGAACTACAAGATCACAAGAGAACTACAATAAGGAGAACTACAAGATCACAGAGAACTACAAGATCACAGGAGAACTACAAGATCACAGGAGAACTACAAGATCACAAGAGAACTACAAGATCACATGAGAACTACAAGATCACATGAGAACTACAAGATCACAAGAGAACTACAAGATCAAAGGAGAACTACGAGATAACAGGAGAACTACAAGATCACAAGAGAACTACAATAAGGAGAACTACAAGATCACAAGAGAACTACAATAAGGAGAACTACAAGATCACAGAGAACTACAAGATCACAAGAGAACTACAAGATCACATGAGAACTACAAGATCACAGGAGAACTACAAGATCACAAGAGAACTACAAGATCACAGGAGAACTACAAGATAACAGGAGAACTACAAGATAACAGGAGAACTACAAGATCACAAGAGAACTACAAGATAACAGGAGAACTACAAGATCACAGGAGAACTACAAGATCACAAGAGAACTACAATAAGGAGAACTACAAGATCACAAGAGAACTACAATAAGGAGAACTACAAGACCACAGAGAACTACAAGATCACAAGAGAACTACAAGATCACAAGAGAACTACAAGATCACATGAGAACTACAAGATCACAGAGAACTACAAGATCACAGGAGAACTACAAGATCACAAGAGAACTACAAGATCACAAGAGAACTACAATAAGGAGAACTACAAGATCACAGAGAACTACAAGATCACAGGAGAACTACAAGATCACAGGAGAACTACAAGATCACAAGAGAACTACAAGATCACATGAGAACTACAAGATCACATGAGAACTACAAGATCACAAGAGAACTACAAGATCAAAGGAGAACTACAAGATAACAGGAGAACTACAAGATCACAAGAGAACTACAATAAGGAGAACTACAAGATCACAAGAGAACTACAATAAGGAGAACTACAAGATCACAGAGAACTACAAGATCACAAGAGAACTACAAGATCACATGAGAACTACAAGATCACAGGAGAACTACAAGATCACAAGAGAACTACAAGATCACAGGAGAACTACAAGATAACAGGAGAACTACAAGATAACAGGAGAACTACAAGATCACAAGAGAACTACAAGATAACAGGAGAACTACAAGATCACAGGAGAACTACAAGATCACAAGAGAACTACAATAAGGAGAACTACAAGATCACAAGAGAACTACAATAAGGAGAACTACAAGACCACAGAGAACTACAAGATCACAAGAGAACTACAAGATCACAAGAGAACTACAATAAGGAGAACTACAAGATCACATGACAACTACAAGATCACAGGAGAACTACAAGATCACATGAGAACTACAAGATCACAAGAGAACTACAAGATCACAAGAGAACTACAAGATCACAAGAAGATTACAAGAGAACTACAAGATCACATGAGAACTACAAGATCACAAGAGAACTACAAGATCACAAGAAGATCACAAGATAACTACAAGATCACATGAGAACTACAAGATCACAAGAGAACTACAAGATCACAAGAAGATCACAAGAGAACTACAAGATCACATGAGAACTACAAGATCACATGAGAACTACAAGATCACAGAGAAGTACAAGATCACAGGAGAACTACAAGATCACAAGAGAACTACAAGATCAAAGGAGAACTACAAGATAACAGGAGAACTACAAGATCACAAGAGAACTACAATAAGGAGAACTACAAGATCACAAGAGAACTACAATAAGGAGAAATACAAGATCACAAGAGAACTACAAGATTCCAGGAGAACTACAAGATCACAAGAGAACTACAAGATCACAAGAAGATCACAAGAGAACTACAAGATCACATGAGAACTACAAGATCACAAGAGAACTACAAGATCACAAGAAGATCACAAGAGAACTACAAGATCACATGAGAACTACATTATCACATGAGAACTACAAGATCACATGAGAACTACAAGATCACAGAGAACTACAAGATCACAGGAGAACTACAAGATCACAAGAGAACTACAATAAGGAGAACTACAAGATCACAAGAGAACTACAATAAGGAGAACTACAAGATCACAAGAGAACTACAAGATCACAGGAGAACTACAAGATCACAGGAGAACTACAAGATCACAAGAGAACTACAAGATCACAGGAGAACTACAAGATCACATGAGAACTACAAGATCACAGAGAACTACAAGATCACAAGAGAACTACAAGATCAAAGGAGAACTACAAGATAACAGGAGAACTACAAGATCACAAGAGAACTACAATAAGGAGAACTACAAGATCACAAGAGAACTACAATAAGGAGAACTACAAGATCACAGAGAACTACAAGATCACAAGAGAACTACAAGATCACAAGAGAACTACAAGATCACAAGAGAACTACAATAAGGAGAACTACAAGATCACATGAGAACTACAAGATCACAGGAGAACTACAAGATCACAAGAGAACTACAAGATCAAATGAGAACTACAAGATCACAGGAGAACTACAAGATAACAGGAGAACTACAAGATCACAAGAAGATCACAAGAGAACTACAAGATCACATGAGAACTACAAGATCACAAGAAGATCACAAGAGAACTACAAGATCACATGAGAACTACAAGATCACATGAGAACTACAAGATCACATGAGAACTACAAGATCACAGAGAACTACAAGATCACAGGAGAACTACAAGATCACAAGAGAACTACAAGATCACAAGAGAACTACAATAAGGAGAACTACAAGATCACAGAGAACTACAAGATCACAGGAGAACTACAAGATCACAAGAGAACTACAAGATCACATGAGAACTACAAGATCACATGAGAACTACAAGATCACAGAGAACTACAAGATCACAGGAGAACTACAAGATCACATGAGAACTACAAGATCACAAGAGAACTATAAGATCACAAGAAGATCACAAGAGAACTACAAGATCACAAGAGAACTACAAGATCACATGAGAACTACAAGATCACAGAGAACTACAAGATCACAGGAGAACTACAAGATCACAAGAGAACTACAAGATCACAGGAGAACTACAAGATCACAAGAGAACTACAAGATCACAAGAGAACTACAAGATCACAAGAAGATCACAAGAGAACTACAAGATCACATGAGAACTACAAGATCACAAGAGAACTACAAGATCACAAGAAGATCACAAGAGAACTACAAGATCACATGAGAACTACAAGATCACAGAGAACTACAAGATCACAGGAGAACTACAAGATCACAAGAGAACTACAAGATCAAAGGAGAACTACAAGATAACAGGAGAACTACAAGATCACAAGAGAACTACAATAAGGAGAACTACAAGATCACAAGAGAACTACAATAAGGAGAACTACAAGATCACAAGAGAACTACAAGATTCCAGGAGAACTACAAGATCACATGAGAACTACAAGATCACAAGAGAACTACAAGATCACATGAGAACTACAAGATCACAAGAGAACTACAAGATCACAAGAAGATCACAAGAGAACTACAAGATCACATGAGAACTACAAGATCACAAGAGAACTACAAGATCACAAGAAGATCACAAGAGAACTACAAGATCACATGAGAACTACATTATCACATGAGAACTACAAGATCACATGAGAACTACAAGATCACAGAGAACTACAAGATCACAGGAGAACTACAAGATCACAAGAGAACTACAAGATCACAGGAGAACTACAAGATCACAAGAGAACTACAATAAGGAGAACTACAAGATCACAGGAGAACTACAAGATCACAAGAGAACTACAAGATCACAAGAGAACTACAAGATCACAAGAGAACTACAATAAGGAGAACTACAAGATCACAAGAGAACTACAATAAGGAGAACTACAAGATCACAGAGAACTACAAGATCACAGGAGAACTACAAGATCACAGGAGAACTACAAGATCACATGAGAACTACAAGATCACATGAGAACTACAAGATCACAGAGAACTACAAGATAACAAGAGAACTACAAGATCAAAGGAGAACTACAAGATAACAGGAGAACTACAAGATCACAAGAGAACTACAATAAGGAGAACTACAAGATCACAAGAGAACTACAATAAGGAGAACTACAAGATCACAGAGAACTACAAGATCACAAGAGAACTACAAGATCACAAGAGAACTACAAGATCACAAGAGAACTACAATAAGGAGAACTACAAGATCACATGAGAACTACAAGATCACAGGAGAACTACAAGATCACAGGAGAACTACAAGATCACATGAGAACTACAAGATCACAGGAGAACTACAAGATAACAGGAGAACTACAAGATCACAAGAAGATCACAAGAGAACTACAAGATCACATGAGAACTACAAGATCACAAGAGAACTACAAGATCACAAGAAGATCACAAGAGAACTACAAGATCACATGAGAACTACAAGATCACATGAGAACTACAAGATCACATGAGAACTACAAGATCACAGAGAACTACAAGATCACAGGAGAACTACAAGATCACAAGAGAACTACAAGATCACAAGAGAACTACAAGATCAAATGAGAACTACAAGATCACAGGAGAACTACAAGATAAAAGGAGAACTACAAGATCACAGGAGAACTATAAGATAACAGGAGAACTACAAGATCACAGAGAACTACAAGATAACAAGAGAACTACAATGAGGAGAACTACAAGATCACAAGAGAACTACAATAAGGAGAACTTCAAGATCACAGAGAACTACAAGATCACAAGAGAACTACAAGATCACAAGAGAACTACAATAAGGAGAACTACAAGATCAAATGAGAACTACAAGATCACAGGAGAACTACAAGATCACATGAGAACTACAAGATCACAAGAGAACTACAAGATCACAAGAGAACTACAAGATCACAAGAAGATCACAAGAGAACTACAAGATCACATGAGAACTACAAGATCACAAGAGAACTACAAGATCACAAGAAGATCACAAGAGAACTACAAGATCACATGAGAACTACAAGATCACATGAGAACTACAAGATCACAGAGAACTACAAGATCACAGGAGAACTACAAGATCACAAGAGAACTACAAGATCAAAGGAGAACTACAAGATAACAGGAGAACTACAAGATCACAAGAGAACTACAATAAGGAGAACTACAAGATCACAAGAGAACTACAAGATTCCAGGAGAACTACAAGATCACATGAGAACTACAAGATCACAAGAGAACTGCAAGATCACATGAGAACTACAAGATCACAAGAGAACTACAAGATCACAAGAAGATCACAAGAGAACTACAAGATCACATGAGAACTACAAGATCACAAGAGAACTACAAGATCACAAGAAGATCACAAGAGAACTACAAGATCACATGAGAACTACATTATCACATGAGAACTACAAGATCACATGAGAACTACAAGATCACAGAGAACTACAAGATCACAGGAGAACTACAAGATCACAAGAGAACTACAAGATCACAGGAGAACTACAAGATCACAAGAGAACTACAATAAGGAGAACTACAAGATCACAAGAGAACTACAATAAGGAGAACTACAAGATCACAGAGAACTACAAGATCACAGGAGAACTACAAGATCACAGGAGAACTACAAGATCACAAGAGAACTACAAGATCACATGAGAACTACAAGATCACATGAGAACTACAAGATCACAGAGAACTACAAGATCACAAGAGAACTACAAGATCAAAGGAGAACTACAAGATAACAGGAGAACTACAAGATCACAAGAGAACTACAATAAGGAGAACTACAAGATCACAAGAGAACTACAATAAGGAGAACTACAAGATCACAGAGAACTACAAGATCACAAGAGAACTACAAGATCACAAGAGAACTACAAGATCACAAGAGAACTACAATAAGGAGAACTACAAGATCACATGAGAACTACAAGATCACAGGAGAACTACAAGATCACAGGAGAACTACAAGATCAAATGAGAACTACAAGATCACAGGAGAACTACAAGATAACAGGAGAACTACAAGATCACAAGAAGATAACAAGAGAACTACAAGATCACATGAGAACTACAAGATCACAAGAGAACTACAAGATCACAAGAAGATCACAAGAGAACTACAAGATCACATGAGAACTACAAGATCACATGAGAACTACAAGATCACATGAGAACTACAAGATCACAGAGAACTACAAGATCACAGGAGAACTACAAGATCACAAGAGAACTACAAGATCACAAGAGAACTACAATAAGGAGAACTACAAGATCACAGAGAACTACAAGATCACAGGAGAACTACAAGATCACAGGAGAACTACAAGATCACAAGAGAACTACAAGATCACATGAGAACTACAAGATCACATGAGAACTACAAGATCACAGGAGAACTACAACATCACAAGAGAACTGCAAGATCAAAGGAGAACTACAAGATAACAGGAGAACTACAAGATCACAAGAGAACTACAATAAGGAGAACTACAAGATCACAAGAGAACTACAATAAGGAGAACTACAAGATCACAGAGAACTACAAGATCACAAGAGAACTACAAGATCACATGAGAACTACAAGATCACAGGAGAACTACAAGATCACAAGAGAACTACAAGATCACAGGAGAACTACAAGATAACAGGAGAACTACAAGATAACAGGAGAACTACAAGATCACAAGAGAACTACAAGATAACAGGAGAACTACAAGATCACATGAGAACTACAAGATCACAAGAGAACTACAATAAGGAGAACTACAAGATCACAAGAGAACTACAATAAGGAGAACTACAAGACCACAGAGAACTATAAGATCACAAGAGAACTACAAGATCACAAGAGAACTACAATAAGGAGAACTACAAGATCACATGAGAACTACAAGATCACAGGAGAACTACAAGATCACATGAGAACTACAAGATCACAAGAGAACTACAAGATCACAAGAGAACTACAAGATCACAAGAAGATTACAAGAGAACTACAAGATCACATGAGAACTACAAGATCACAAGAGAACTACAAGATCACAAGAAGATCACAAGATAACTACAAGAACACATGAGAACTACAAGATCACATGAGAACTACAAGATCACATGAGAACTACAAGATCACAAGAGAACTACAAGATCAAAGGAGAACTACAAGATAACAGGAGAACTACAAGATCACAAGAGAACTACAATAAGGAGAACTACAAGATCACAAGAGAACTACAATAATGAGAACTACAAGATCACAGAGAACTACAAGATCACAAGAGAACTACAAGATCACAAGAGAACTACAATAAAGAGAACTACAAGATCACACGAGAACTACAAGATCACAGGAGAACTACAAGATCACAAGAGAACTACAAGATCACATGAGAACTACAAGATCACAGGAGAACTACAAGATAACAGGAGAACTACAAGATCACAGGAGAACTACAAGATAACAGGAGAACTACAAGATCACAGGAGAACTAAAAGATCACAAGAGAACTACAATAAGGAGAACTACAAGATCACAAGAGAACTACAATAAGGAGAACTACAAGATCACAAGAGAACTACAATAAGGAGAACTACAAGATCACATGAGAACTACAAGATCACAGAGAACTACAAGATCACAGGAGAACTACAAGATCACAAGAGAACTACAAGATCACAAGAGAACTACAATAAGGAGAACTACAAGATCACAGAGAACTTCAAGATCACAGGAGAACTACAAGATCACAGGAGAACTACAAGATCACAAGAGAACTACAAGATCACATGAGAACTACAAGATCACATGAGAACTTCAAGATCACAGGAGAACTACAAGATCACAAGAGAACTACAAGATCAAAGGAGAACTACAAGATAACAGGAGAACTACAAGATCACAAGAGAACTACAATAAGGAGAACTACAAGATCACAAGAGAACTACAATAAGGAGAACTACAAGATCACAGAGAACTACAAGATCACAAGAGAACTACAAGATCACAAGAGAACTACAAGATCACAAGAGAACTACAATAAGGAGAACTACAAGATCACATGAGAACTACAAGATCACAGGAGAACTACAAGATCACAGGAGAACTACAAGATCAAATGAGAACTACAAGATCACAGGAGAACTACAAGATAACAGGAGAACTACAAGATCACAAGAAGATCACAAGAGAACTACAAGATCACATGAGAACTACAAGATCACAAGAGAACTACAAGATCACAAGAAGATCACAAGAGAACTACAAGATCACATGAGAACTACAAGATCACATGAGAACTACAAGATCACAGAGAACTACAAGATCACAGGAGAACTACAAGATCACAAGAGAACTACAAGATCACAAGAGAACTACAATAAGGAGAACTACAAGATCACAGAGAACTACAAGATCACAGGAGAACTACAAGATCACAGGAGAACTACAAGATCACAAGAGAACTACAAGATCACATGAGAACTACAAGATCACAGGAGAACTACAAGATCACAAGAGAACTACAAGATCAAAGGAGAACTACAAGATAACAGGAGAACTACAAGATCACAAGAGAACTACAATAAGGAGAACTACAAGATCACAAGAGAACTACAATAAGGAGAACTACAAGATCACAGAGAACTACAAGATCACAAGAGAACTACAAGATCACATGAGAACTACAAGATCACAGGAGAACTACAAGATCACAAGAGAACTACAAGATCACAGGAGAACTACAATAAGGAGAACTACAAGATCACAGAGAACTACAAGATCACAGGAGAACTACAAGATCACAGGAGAACTACAAGATCACAAGAGAACTACAAGATCACATGAGAACTACAAGATCACATGAGAACTACAAGATCACAGAGAACTACAAGATCACAGGAGAACTACAAGATCACATGAGAACTACAAGATCACAAGAGAACTACAAGATCACAAGAAGATCACAAGAGAACTACAAGATCACAAGAGAACTACAAGATCACAAGAAGATCACAAGAGAACTACAAGTTCACATGAGAACTACAAGATCACATGAGAACTACAAGATCACATGAGAACTACAAGATCACAGGAGAACTACAAGATCACAAGAGAACTACAAGATCAAAGGAGAACTACAAGATAACAGGAGAACTACAAGATCACAAGAGAACTACAATAAGGAGAACTACAAGATCACAAGAGAACTACAATAAGGAGAACTACAAGATCACAGAGAACTACAAGATCACAAGAGAACTACAAGATCACAAGAGAACTACAAGATCACAAGAGAACTACAATAAGGAGAACTACAAGATCACATGAGAACTACAAGATCACAGGAGAACTACAAGATCACAGGAGAACTACAAGATCAAATGAGAACTACAAGATCACAGGAGAACTACAAGATAACAGGAGAACTACAAGATCACAAGAAGATCACAAGAGAACTACAAGATCACATGAGAACTACAAGATCACAAGAGAACTACAAGATCACAAGAAGATCACAAGAGAACTACAAGATCACATGAGAACTACAAGATCACATGAGAACTACAAGATCACAGAGAACTACAAGATCACAGGAGAACTACAAGATCACAAGAGAACTACAAGATCACAAGAGAACTACAATAAGGAGAACTACAAGATCACAGAGAACTACAAGATCACAGGAGAACTACAAGATCACAGGAGAACTACAAGATCACAAGAGAACTACAAGATCACATGAGAACTACAAGATCACATGAGAACTACAAGATCACAGGAGAACTACAAGATCACAAGAGAACTACAAGATCAAAGGAGAACTACAAGATAACAGAAGAACTACAAGATCACAAGAGAACTACAATAAGGAGAACTACAAGATCACATGAGAACTACAAGATCACAGGAGAACTACAAGATCACATGAGAACTACAAGATCACAAGAGAACTACAAGATCACAAGAGAACTACAAGATCACAAGAAGATTACAAGAGAACTACAAGATCACATGAGAACTACAAGATCACAAGAGAACTACAAGATCACAAGAAGATCACAAGATAACTACAAGAACACATGAGAACTACAAGATCACATGAGAACTACAAGATCACATGAGAACTACAAGATCACAAGAGAACTACAAGATCAAAGGAGAACTACAAGATAACAGGAGAACTACAAGATCACAAGAGAACTACAATAAGGAGAACTACAAGATCACAAGAGAACTACAATAATGAGAACTACAAGATCACAGAGAACTACAAGATCACAAGAGAACTACAAGATCACAAGAGAACTACAATAAAGAGAACTACAAGATCACATGAGAACTACAAGATCACAGGAGAACTACAAGATCACAAGAGAACTACAAGATCACATGAGAACTACAAGATCACAGGAGAAGTACAAGATAACAGGAGAACTACAAGATCACAGGAGAACTACAAGATAACAGGAGAACTACAAGATCACAGGAGAACTAAAAGATCACAAGAGAACTACAATAAGGAGAACTACAAGATCACAAGAGAACTACAATAAGGAGAACTACAAGATCACAAGAGAACTACAAGATCACAAGAGAACTACAATAAGGAGAACTACAAGATCACATGAGAACTACAAAATCACAGGAGAACTACAAGATCACAGGAGAACTACAATAAGGAGAACTACAAGATCACATGAGAACTACAAGATCACAGGAGAACTACAAGATCACAGGAGAACTACAAGATCACAAGAGAACTACAATAAGGAGAACTACAAGATCACAAGAAAACTACAATAAGGAGAACTACAAGATCACATGAGAACTACAAGATCACAGAGAACTACAAGATCACAGGAGAACTACAAGATCACAAGAGAACTACAAGATCACAAGAGAACTACAATAAGGAGAACTACAAGATCACAGAGAACTACAAGATCACAGGAGAACTACAAGATCACAGGAGAACTACAAGATCACAAGAGAACTACAAGATCACATGAGAACTACAAGATCACATGAGAACTACAAGATCACAGGAGAACTACAAGATCACAAGAGAACTACAAGATCAAAGGAGAACTACAAGATAACAGGAGAACTACAAGATCACAAGAGAACTACAATAAGGAGAACTACAAGATCACAAGAGAACTACAATAAGGAGAACTACAAGATCACAGAGAACTACAAGATCACAAGAGAACTACAAGATCACAAGAGAACTACAAGATCACAAGAGAACTACAATAAGGAGAACTACAAGATCACATGAGAACTACAAGATCACAGGAGAACTACAAGATCACAGGTGAACTACAAGATCAAATGAGAACTACAAGATCACAGGAGAACTACAAGATAACAGGAGAACTACAAGATCACAAGAAGATCACAAGAGAACTACAAGATCACATGAGAACTACAAGATCACAAGAGAACTACAAGATCACAAGAAGATCACAAGAGAACTACAAGATCACATGAGAACTACAAGATCACATGAGAACTACAAGATCACAGAGAACTACAAGATCACAGGAGAACTACAAGATCACAAGAGAACGACAAGATCACAAGAGAACTACAATAAGGAGAACTACAAGATCACAGAGAACTACAAGATCACAGCAGAACTACAAGATCACAGGAGAACTACAAGATCACAAGAGAACTACAAGATCACATGAGAACTACAAGATCACAGGAGAACTACAAGATCACAAGAGAACTACAAGATCAAAGGAGAATTACAAGATAACAGGAGAACTACAAGATCACAAGAGAACTACAATAAGGAGAACTACAAGATCACAAGAGAACTACAATAAGGAGAACTACAAGATCACAGAGAACTACAAGATCACAAGAGAACTACAAGATCACATGAGAACTACAAGATCACAGGAGAACTACAAGATCACAAGAGAACTACAAGATCACAGGAGAACTACAATAAGGAGAACTACAAGATCACAGAGAACTACAAGATCACAGGAGAACTACAAGATCACAGGAGAACTACAAGATCACAAGAGAACTACAAGATCACATGAGAACTACAAGATCACATGAGAACTACAAGATCACAGAGAACTACAAGATCACAGGAGAACTACAAGATCACATGAGAACTACAAGATCACAAGAGAACTACAAGATCACAAGAAGATCACAAGAGAACTACAAGATCACAAGAGAACTACAAGATCACAAGAAGATCACAAGAGAACTACAAGTTCACATGAGAACTACAAGATCACATGAGAACTACAAGATCACATGAGAACTACAAGATCACAGGAGAACTACAAGATCACAAGAGAACTACAAGATCAAAGGAGAACTACAAGATAACAGGAGAACTACAAGATCACAAGAGAACTACAATAAGGAGAACTACAAGATCACAAGAGAACTACAATAAGGAGAACTACAAGATCACAGAGAACTACAAGATCACAAGAGAACTACAAGATCACAAGAGAACTACAAGATCACAAGAGAACTACAATAAGGAGAACTACAAGATCACATGAGAACTACAAGATCACAGGAGAACTACAAGATCACAGGAGAACTACAAGATCAAATGAGAACTACAAGATCACAGGAGAACTACAAGATAACAGGAGAACTACAAGATCACAAGAAGATCACATGAGAACTACAAGATGACAAGAGAACTACAAGATCACAAGAAGATCACAAGAGAACTACAAGATCACATGAGAACTACAAGATCACATGAGAACTACAAGATCACAGGAGAACTACAAGATCACAAGAGAACTACAAGATCACAAGAGAACTACAATAAGGAGAACTACAAGATCACAGAGAACTACAAGATCACAGGAGAACTACAAGAGAACTACAAGATCACAAGAGAACTACAAGATCACATGAGAACTACAAGATCACATGAGAACTACAAGATCACAGGAGAACTACAAGATCACAAGAGAACTACAAGATCAAAGGAGAACTACAAGATAACAGGAGAACTACAAGATCACAAGAGAACTACAATAAGGAGAACTACAAGATCACAAGAGAACTACAAGATCACAGGAGAACTACAAGATCACAAGAGAACTACAAGATCAAAGGAGAACTACAAGATAACAGGAGAACTACAAGATCACAAGAGAACTACAATAAGGAGAACTACAAGATCACAAGAGAACTACAATAAGGAGAACTACAAGATCACAGAGAACTACAAGATCACAAGAGAACTACAAGATCACAAGAGAACTACAAGATCACAAGAGAACTACAATAAGGAGAACTACAAGATCACATGAGAACTACAAGATCACAGGAGAACTACAAGATCACAGGAGAACTACAAGATCAAATGAGAACTACAAGATCACAGGAGAACTACAAGATAACAGGAGAACTACAAGATCACAAGAAGATCACATGAGAACTACAAGATGACAAGAGAACTACAAGATCACAAGAAGATCACAAGAGAACTACAAGATCACATGAGAACTACAAGATCACATGAGAACTACAAGATCACAGGAGAACTACAAGATCACAAGAGAACTACAAGATCACAAGAGAACTACAATAAGGAGAACTACAAGATCACAGAGAACTACAAGATCACAGGAGAACTACAGGAGAACTACAAGATCACAAGAGAACTACAAGATCACATGAGAACTACAAGATCACATGAGAACTACAAGATCACAGGAGAACTACAAGATCACAAGAGAACTACAAGATCAAAGGAGAACTACAAGATAACAGGAGAACTAAAAGATCACAAGAGAACTACAATAAGGAGAACTACAAGATCACAAGAGAACTACAATAAGGAGAACTACAAGATCACAGAGAACTACAAGATCACAAGAGAACTACAAGATCACATGAGAACTACAAGATCACAGGAGAACTACAAGATCACAAGAGAACTACAAGATCACAGGAGAACTACAAGATAACAGGAGAACTACAAGATAACAGGAGAACTACAAGATCACAAGAGAACTACAAGATAACAGGAGAACTACAAGATCACAGGAGAACTACAAGATCACAAGAGAACTACAATAAGGAGAACGACAAGATCACAAGAGAACTACAATAAGGAGAACTACAAGACCACAGAGAACTACAAGATCACAAGAGAACTACAAGATCACAAGAGAACTACAATAAGGAGAACTACAAGATCACATGAGAACTACAAGATCACAGGAGAACTACAAGATCACATGAGAACTACAAGATCACAAGAGAACTACAAGATCACAAGAGAACTACAAGATCACAAGAAGATTACAAGAGAACTACAAGATCACATGAGAACTACAAGATCACAAGAGAACTACAAGATCACAAGAAGATCACAAGATAACTACAAGAACACATGAGAACTACAAGATCACATGAGAACTACAAGATCACATGAGAACTACAAGATCACAAGAGAACTACAAGATCAAAGGAGAACTACAAGATAACAGGAGAACTACAAGATCACAAGAGAACTACAATAAGGAGAACTACAAGATCACAAGAGAACTACAATAAGGAGAACTACAAGATCACAGAGAACTACAAGATCACAAGAGAACTACAAGATCACAAGAGAACTACAATAAAGAGAACTACAAGATCACATGAGAACTACAAGATCACAAGAGAACTACAAGATCACATGAGAACTACAAGATCACAGGAGAACTACAAGATAACAGGAGAACTACAAGATCACAGGAGAACTACAAGATAACAGGAGAACTACAAGATCACAGGAGAACTAAAAGATCACAAGAGAACTACAATAAGGAGAACTACAAGATCACAAGAGAACTACAATAAGGAGAACTACAAGATCACAAGAGAACTACAAGATCACAAGAGAACTACAATAAGGAGAACTACAAGATCACATGAGAACTACAAAATCACAGGAGAACTAAAAGATCACAGGAGAACTACAATAAGGAGAACTACAAGATCACATGAGAACTACAAGATCACAGGAGAACTACAAGATCACAGGAGAACTACAAGATCACAAGAGAACTACAATAAGGAGAACTACAAGATCACAAGAAAACAACAATAAGGAGAACTACAAGATCACAGAGAACTACAAGATCACAGGAGAACTACAAGATCACAGGAGAACTACAAGATCACAAGAGAACTACAAGATCACATGAGAACTACAAGATCACATGAGAACTACAAGATCACAGGAGAACTACAAGATCACAAGAGAACTACAAGATCAAAGGAGAACTACAAGATAACAGGAGAACTATAAGATCACAAGAGAACTACAATAAGGAGAACTACAAGATCACAAGAGAACTACAATAAGGAGAACTACAAGATCACAGAGAACTACAAGATCACAAGAGAACTACAAGATCACAAGAGAACTACAATAAGGAGAACTACAAGATCACAGAGAACTACAAGATCACAAGAGAACTCCAAGATCACAAGACAACTACAATAAGGAGAACTACAAGATCACATGAGAACTACAAGATAACAGGAGAACTACAAGATCACAGGAGAACTACAATAAGGAGAAATACAAGATCACAGGAGAACTACAAGATCACAAGAGAACTACAAGATCACATGAGAACTACAAGATCACAAGAGAACTACAAGATCACAAGAGAACTACAAGATCACATGAGAACTACAAGATCACAGAGAACTACAAGATCACAAGAGAACTACAAGATCAAAGGAGAACTACAAGATAACAGGAGAACTACAAGATCACAAGAGAACTACAATAAGGAGAACTACAAGATCACAAGAGAACTACAATAAGGAGAACTACAAGATCACAGAGAACTACAATATCACAAGAGAACTACAAGATCACAAGAGAACTACAAGATCACAAGAGAACTACAATAAGGAGAACTACAAGATCACATGAGAACTACAAGATCACAGGAGAACTACAAGATCACAAGAGAACTACAAGATCAAATGAGAACTACAAGATCACAGGAGAACTACAAGATAACAGGAGAACTACAAGATCACAAGAAGATCACAAGAGAACTACAAGATCACATGAGAACTACAAGTTCACAGGAGAACTACAAGATCACAAGAAGATCACAAGAGAACTACAAGATCACATGAGAACTACAAGATCACATGAGAACTACAAGATCACATGAGAACTACAAGATCACAGGAGAACTACAAGATCACAAGAGAACTACAAGATCACAAGAAGATCACAAGAGAACTACAAGATCACATGAGAACTACAAGATCACATGAGAACTACAAGATCACATGAGAACTACAAGATCACAGAGAACTACAAGATCACAGGAGAACTACAAGATCACAAGAGAACTACAAGATCACAAGAGAACTACAATAAGGAGAACTACAAGATCACAGAGAACTACAAGATCACAGGAGAACTACAAGATCACAGGAGAACTACAAGATCACAAGAGAACTACAAAATCACATGAGAACTACAAGATCACATGAGAACTACAAGATCACAGGAGAACTACAAGATCACAAGAGAACTACAAGATCAAAGGAGAACTACAAGATAACAGGATAACTACAAGATCACAAGAGAACTACAATAAGGAGAACTACAAGATCACAAGAGAACTACAATAAGGAGAACTACAAGATCACATGAGAACTATAAGATCACAGGAGAACTACAAGATCACAAGAGAACTACAAGATCACAGGAGAACTACAAGATCACAGAGAACTACAAGATCACAAGAGAACTACAGGATCACATGAGAACTACAAGATCACAGGAGAACTACAAGATCACAAGAGAACTACAAGATCACAGGAGAACTACAAGATAACAGGAGAACTACAAGATAACAGGAGAACTACAAGATCACAAGAGAACTACAAGATAACAGGAGAACTACAAGATCATAGGAGAACTACAAGATCACAAGAGAACTACAATAAGGAGAATTACAAGATCACAAGAGAACTACAATAAGGAGAACTACAAGACCACAGAGAACTACAAGATCACAAGAGAACTACAAGATCACAAGAGAACTACAATAAGGAGAACTACAAGATCACATGAGAACTACAAGATCACAGGAGAACTACAAGATCACATGAGAACTACAAGATCACAAGAGAACTACAAGATCACAAGAGAACTACAAGATCACAAGAAGATTACAAGAGAACTACAAGATCACATGAGAACTACAAGATCACAAGAGAACTACAAGATCACAAGAAGATCACAAGATAACTACAAGAACACATGAGAACTACAAGATCACATGAGAACTACAAGATCACATGAGAACTACAAGATCACAAGAGAACTACAAGATCAAAGGAGAACTACAAGATAACAGGAGAACTACAAGATCACAGAGAACTACAAGATAACAGGAGAACTACAAGATCACAGGAGAACTACAAGATCACAAGAGAACTACAAGATCACATGAGAACTACAAGATCACATGAGAACTACAAGATCACAGAGAACTACAAGATCACAAGAGAACTACAAGATCAAAGGAGAACTACAAGATAACAGGAGAACTACAAGATCACAAGAGAACTACAATAAGGAGAACTACAAGATCACAAGAGAACTACAATAAGGAGAACTACAAGATCACAGAGAACTACAAGATCACAAGAGAACTACAAGATCACAAGAGAACTACAAGATCACAAGAGAACTACAATAAGGAGAACTACAAGATCACATGAGAACTACAAGATCACAGGAGAACTACAAGATCACAAGAGAACTACAAGATCAAATGAGAACTACAAGATCACAGGAGAACTACAAGATAACAGGAGAACTACAAGATCACAAGAAGATCACAAGAGAACTACAAGATCACATGAGAACTACAAGATCACAGGAGAACTACAAGATCACAAGAAGATCACAAGAGAACTACAAGATCACATGAGAACTACAAGATCACATGAGAACTACAAGATCACATGAGAACTACAAGATCACAGAGAACTACAAGATCACAGGAGAACTACAAGATCACAAGAGAACTACAAGATCACAAGAAGATCACAAGAGCACTACAAGATCACATGAGAACTACAAGATCACATGAGAACTACAAGATCACATGAGAACTACAAGATCACAGAGAACTACAAGATCACAAGAGAACTACAATAAGGAGAACTACAAGATCACAGAGAACTACAAGATCACAGGAGAACTACAAGATCACAGGAGAACTACAAGATCACAAGAGAACTACAATAAGGAGAACTACAAGATCACAAGAGAACTACAATAAGGAGAACTACAAGATCACAGAGAACTACAAGATAACAGGAGAACTACAAGATCACAGGAGAACTACAAGAACACAAGAGAACTACAAGATCACATGAGAACTACAAGATCACATGAGAACTACAAGATCACAGAGAACTACAAGATCACAAGAGAACTACAAGATCAAAGGAGAACTACAAGATAACAGGAGAACTACAAGATCACAAGAGAACTACAATAAGGAGAACTACAAGATCACAAGAGAACTACAATAAGGAGAACTACAAGATCACAGAGAACTACAAGATCACAAGAGAACTACAAGATCACAAGAGAACTACAAGATCACAAGAGAACTACAATAAGGAGAACTACAAGATCACATGAGAACTACAAGATCACAGGAGAACTACAAGATCACAAGAGAACTACAAGATCAAATGAGAACTACAAGATCACAGGAGAACTACAAGATAACAGGAGAACTACAAGAGCACAAGAAGATCACAAGAGAACTACAAGATCACATGAGAACTACAAGATCACAGGAGAACTACAAGATCACAAGAAGATCACAAGAGAACTACAAGATCACATGAGAACTACAAGATCACATGAGAACTACACGATCACATGAGAACTACAAGATCACAGGAGAACTACAAGATCACAAGAGAACTACAAGATCACAAGAAGATCACAAGAGAACTACAAGATCACATGAGAACTACAAGATCACATGAGAACTACAAGATCACATGAGAACTACAAGATCACAGAGAACTACAAGATCACAGGAGAACTACAAGATCACAAGAGAACTACAAGATCACAAGAGAACTACAATAAGGAGAACTACAAGATCACAGAGAACTACAAGATCACAGGAGAACTACAAGATCACAGGAGAACTACAAGATCACAAGAGAACTACAAAATCACATGAGAACTACAAGATCACATGAGAACTACAAGATCACAGGAGAACTACAAGATCACAAGAGAACTACAAGATCAAAGGAGAACTACAAGATAACAGGAGAACTACAAGATCACAAGAGAACTACAATAAGGAGAACTACAAGATCACAAGAGAACTACAATAAGGAGAACTACAAGATCACATGAGAACTACAAGATCACAGGAGAACTACAAGATCACAAGAGAACTACAAGATCACAGGAGAACTACAAGATCACAGAGAACTACAAGATCACAAGAGAACTACAAGATCACATGAGAACTACAAGATCACAGGAGAACTACAAGATCACAAGAGAACTACAAGATCACAGGAGAACTACAAGATAACAGGAGAACTACAAGATAACAGGAGAACTACAAGATCACAAGAGAACTACAAGATAACAGGAGAACTACAAGATCACAGGAGAACTACAAGATCACAAGAGAACTACAATAAGGAGAACTACAAGATCACAAGAGAACTACAATAAGGAGAACTACAAGACCACAGAGAACTACAAGGTCACAAGAGAACTACAAGATCACAAGAGAACTACAATAAGGAGAACTACAAGATCACATGAGAACTACAAGATCACAGGAGAACTACAAGATCACATGAGAACTACAAGATCACAAGAGAACTACAAGATCACAAGAGAACTACAAGATCACAAGAAGATTACAAGAGAACTACAAGATCACATGAGAACTACAAGATCACAAGAGAACTACAAGATCACAAGAAGATCACAAGATAACTACAAGAACACATGAGAACTACAAGATCACATGAGAACTACAAGATCACATGAGAACTACAAGATCACAAGAGAACTACAAGATCAAAGGAGAACTACAAGATAACAGGAGAACTACAAGATCACAGAGAACTACAAGATAACAGGAGAACTACAAGATCACAGGAGAACTACAAGATCACAAGAGAACTACAAGATCACATGAGAACTACAAGATCACATGAGAACTACAAGATCACAGAGAACTACAAGATCACAAGAGAACTACAAGATCAAAGGAGAACTACAAGATAACAGGAGAACTACAAGATCACAAGAGAACTACAATAAGGAGAACTACAAGATCACAAGAGAACTACAATAAGGAGAACTACAAGATCACAGAGAACTACAAGATCACAAGAGAACTACAAGATCACAAGAGAACTACAAGATCACAAGAGAACTACAATAAGGAGAACTACAAGATCACATGAGAACTACAAGATCACAGGAGAACTACAAGATCACAAGAGAACTACAAGATCAAATGAGAACTACAAGATCACAGGAGAACTACAAGATAACAGGAGAACTACAAGATCACAAGAAGATCACAAGAGAACTACAAGATCACATGAGAACTACAAGATCACAGGAGAACTACAAGATCACAAGAAGATCACAAGAGAACTACAAGATCACATGAGAACTACAAGATCACATGAGAACTACAAGATCACATGAGAACTACAAGATCACAGAGAACTACAAGATCACAGGAGAACTACAAGATCACAAGAGAACTACAAGATCACAAGAAGATCACAAGAGCACTACAAGATCACATGAGAACTACAAGATCACATGAGAACTACAAGATCACATGAGAACTACAAGATCACAGAGAACTACAAGATCACAAGAGAACTACAATAAGGAGAACTACAAGATCACAGAGAACTACAAGATCACAGGAGAACTACAAGATCACAGGAGAACTACAAGATCACAAGAGAACTACAATAAGGAGAACTACAAGATCACAAGAGAACTACAATAAGGAGAACTACAAGATCACAGAGAACTACAAGATAACAGGAGAACTACAAGATCACAGGAGAACTACAAGAACACAAGAGAACTACAAGATCACATGAGAACTACAAGATCACATGAGAACTACAAGATCACAGAGAACTACAAGATCACAAGAGAACTACAAGATCAAAGGAGAACTACAAGATAACAGGAGAACTACAAGATCACAAGAGAACTACAATAAGGAGAACTACAAGATCACAAGAGAACTACAATAAGGAGAACTACAAGATCACAGAGAACTACAAGATCACAAGAGAACTACAAGATCACAAGAGAACTACAAGATCACAAGAGAACTACAATAAGGAGAACTACAAGATCACATGAGAACTACAAGATCACAGGAGAACTACAAGATCACAAGAGAACTACAAGATCAAATGAGAACTACAAGATCACAGGAGAACTACAAGATAACAGGAGAACTACAAGAGCACAAGAAGATCACAAGAGAACTACAAGATCACATGAGAACTACAAGATCACAGGAGAACTACAAGATCACAAGAAGATCACAAGAGAACTACAAGATCACATGAGAACTACAAGATCACATGAGAACTACACGATCACATGAGAACTACAAGATCACAGGAGAACTACAAGATCACAAGAGAACTACAAGATCACAAGAAGATCACAAGAGAACTACAAGATCACATGAGAACTACAAGATCACATGAGAACTACAAGATCACATGAGAACTACAAGATCACAGAGAACTACAAGATCACAGGAGAACTACAAGATCACAAGAGAACTACAAGATCACAAGAGAACTACAATAAGGAGAACTACAAGATCACAGAGAACTACAAGATCACAGGAGAACTACAAGATCACAGGAGAACTACAAGATCACAAGAGAACTACAAAATCACATGAGAACTACAAGATCACATGAGAACTACAAGATCACAGGAGAACTACAAGATCACAAGAGAACTACAAGATCAAAGGAGAACTACAAGATAACAGGAGAACTACAAGATCACAAGAGAACTACAATAAGGAGAACTACAAGATCACAAGAGAACTACAATAAGGAGAACTACAAGATCACATGAGAACTACAAGATCACAGGAGAACTACAAGATCACAAGAGAACTACAAGATCACAGGAGAACTACAAGATCACAGAGAACTACAAGATCACAAGAGAACTACAAGATCACATGAGAACTACAAGATCACAGGAGAACTACAAGATCACAAGAGAACTACAAGATCACAGGAGAACTACAAGATAACAGGAGAACTACAAGATAACAGGAGAACTACAAGATCACAAGAGAACTACAAGATAACAGGAGAACTACAAGATCACAGGAGAACTACAAGATCACAAGAGAACTACAATAAGGAGAACTACAAGATCACAAGAGAACTACAATAAGGAGAACTACAAGACCACAGAGAACTACAAGGTCACAAGAGAACTACAAGATCACAAGAGAACTACAATAAGGAGAACTACAAGATCACATGAGAACTACAAGATCACAGGAGAACTACAAGATCACATGAGAACTACAAGATCACAAGAGAACTACAAGATCACAAGAGAACTACAAGATCACAAGAAGATTACAAGAGAACTACAAGATCACATGAGAACTACAAGATCACAAGAGAACTACAAGATCACAAGAAGATCACAAGATAACTACAAGAACACATGAGAACTACAAGATCACATGAGAACTACAAGATCACATGAGAACTACAAGATCACAGAGAACTACAAGATCACAGGAGAACTACAAGATCACAAGAGAACTACAAGATCACAAGAGAACTACAATAAGGAGAACTACAAGATCACAGAGAACTACAAGATCACAGGAGAACTACAAGATCACAGGAGAACTACAAGATCACAAGAGAACTACAAAATCACATGAGAACTACAAGATCACATGAGAACTACAAGATCACAGGAGAACTACAAGATCACAAGAGAACTACAAGATCAAAGGAGAACTACAAGATAACAGGAGAACTACAAGATCACAAGAGAACTACAATAAGGAGAACTACAAGATCACAAGAGAACTACAATAAGGAGAACTACAAGATCACATGAGAACTATAAGATCACAGGAGAACTACAAGATCACAAGAGAACTACAAGATCACAGGAGAACTACAAGATCACAGAGAACTACAAGATCACAAGAGAACTACAAGATCACATGAGAACTACAAGATCACAGGAGAACTACAAGATCACAAGAGAACTACAAGATCACAGGAGAACTACAAGATAACAGGAGAACTACAAGATAACAGGAGAACTACAAGATCACAAGAGAACTACAAGATAACAGGAGAACTACAAGATCATAGGAGAACTACAAGATCACAAGAGAACTACAATAAGGAGAATTACAAGATCACAAGAGAACTACAATAAGGAGAACTACAAGACCACAGAGAACTACAAGATCACAAGAGAACTACAAGATCACAAGAGAACTACAATAAGGAGAACTACAAGATCACATGAGAACTACAAGATCACAGGAGAACTACAAGATCACATGAGAACTACAAGATCACAAGAGAACTACAAGATCACAAGAGAACTACAAGATCACAAGAAGATTACAAGAGAACTACAAGATCACATGAGAACTACAAGATCACAAGAGAACTACAAGATCACAAGAAGATCACAAGATAACTACAAGAACACATGAGAACTACAAGATCACATGAGAACTACAAGATCACATGAGAACTACAAGATCACAAGAGAACTACAAGATCAAAGGAGAACTACAAGATAACAGGAGAACTACAAGATCACAGAGAACTACAAGATAACAGGAGAACTACAAGATCACAGGAGAACTACAAGATCACAAGAGAACTACAAGATCACATGAGAACTACAAGATCACATGAGAACTACAAGATCACAGAGAACTACAAGATCACAAGAGAACTACAAGATCAAAGGAGAACTACAAGATAACAGGAGAACTACAAGATCACAAGAGAACTACAATAAGGAGAACTACAAGATCACAAGAGAACTACAATAAGGAGAACTACAAGATCACAGAGAACTACAAGATCACAAGAGAACTACAAGATCACAAGAGAACTACAAGATCACAAGAGAACTACAATAAGGAGAACTACAAGATCACATGAGAACTACAAGATCACAGGAGAACTACAAGATCACAAGAGAACTACAAGATCAAATGAGAACTACAAGATCACAGGAGAACTACAAGATAACAGGAGAACTACAAGATCACAAGAAGATCACAAGAGAACTACAAGATCACATGAGAACTACAAGATCACAGGAGAACTACAAGATCACAAGAAGATCACAAGAGAACTACAAGATCACATGAGAACTACAAGATCACATGAGAACTACAAGATCACATGAGAACTACAAGATCACAGAGAACTACAAGATCACAGGAGAACTACAAGATCACAAGAGAACTACAAGATCACAAGAAGATCACAAGAGCACTACAAGATCACATGAGAACTACAAGATCACATGAGAACTACAAGATCACATGAGAACTACAAGATCACAGAGAACTACAAGATCACAGGAGAACTACAAGATCACAAGAGAACTACAAGATCACAAGAGAACTACAATAAGGAGAACTACAAGATCACAGAGAACTACAAGATCACAGGAGAACTACAAGATCACAGGAGAACTACAAGATCACAAGAGAACTACAATAAGGAGAACTACAAGATCACAAGAGAACTACAATAAGGAGAACTACAAGATCACAGAGAACTACAAGATAACAGGAGAACTACAAGATCACAGGAGAACTACAAGAACACAAGAGAACTACAAGATCACATGAGAACTACAAGATCACATGAGAACTACAAGATCACAGAGAACTACAAGATCACAAGAGAACTACAAGATCAAAGGAGAACTACAAGATAACAGGAGAACTACAAGATCACAAGAGAACTACAATAAGGAGAACTACAAGATCACAAGAGAACTACAATAAGGAGAACTACAAGATCACAGAGAACTACAAGATCACAAGAGAACTACAAGATCACAAGAGAACTACAAGATCACAAGAGAACTACAATAAGGAGAACTACAAGATCACATGAGAACTACAAGATCACAGGAGAACTACAAGATCACAAGAGAACTACAAGATCAAATGAGAACTACAAGATCACAGGAGAACTACAAGATAACAGGAGAACTACAAGATCACAAGAAGATCACAAGAGAACTACAAGATCACATGAGAACTACAAGATCACAGGAGAACTACAAGATCACAAGAAGATCACAAGAGAACTACAAGATCACATGAGAACTACAAGATCACATGAGAACTACACGATCACATGAGAACTACAAGATCACAGGAGAACTACAAGATCACAAGAGAACTACAAGATCACAAGAAGATCACAAGAGAACTACAAGATCACATGAGAACTACAAGATCACATGAGAACTACAAGATCACATGAGAACTACAAGATCACAGAGAACTACAAGATCACAGGAGAACTACAAGATCACAAGAGAACTACAAGATCACAAGAGAACTACAATAAGGAGAACTACAAGATCACAGAGAACTACAAGATCACAGGAGAACTACAAGATCACAGGAGAACTACAAGATCACAAGAGAACTACAAAATCACATGAGAACTACAAGATCACATGAGAACTACAAGATCACAGGAGAACTACAAGATCACAAGAGAACTACAAGATCAAAGGAGAACTACAAGATAACAGGAGAACTACAAGATCACAAGAGAACTACAATAAGGAGAACTACAAGATCACAAGAGAACTACAATAAGGAGAACTACAAGATCACATGAGAACTACAAGATCACAGGAGAACTACAAGATCACAAGAGAACTACAAGATCACAGGAGAACTACAAGATCACAGAGAACTACAAGATCACAAGAGAACTACAAGATCACATGAGAACTACAAGATCACAGGAGAACTACAAGATCACAAGAGAACTACAAGATCACAGGAGAACTACAAGATAACAGGAGAACTACAAGATAACAGGAGAACTACAAGATCACAAGAGAACTACAAGATAACAGGAGAACTACAAGATCACAGGAGAACTACAAGATCACAAGAGAACTACAATAAGGAGAACTACAAGATCACAAGAGAACTACAATAAGGAGAACTACAAGACCACAGAGAACTACAAGGTCACAAGAGAACTACAAGATCACAAGAGAACTACAATAAGGAGAACTACAAGATCACATGAGAACTACAAGATCACAGGAGAACTACAAGATCACATGAGAACTACAAGATCACAAGAGAACTACAAGATCACAAGAGAACTACAAGATCACAAGAAGATTACAAGAGAACTACAAGATCACATGAGAACTACAAGATCACAAGAGAACTACAAGATCACAAGAAGATCACAAGATAACTACAAGAACACATGAGAACTACAAGATCACAGGAGAACTACAAGATCACAAGAAGATCACAAGAGAACTACAAGATCACATGAGAACTACAAGATCACATGAGAACTACACGATCACATGAGAACTACAAGATCACAGGAGAACTACAAGATCACAAGAGAACTACAAGATCACAAGAAGATCACAAGAGAACTACAAGATCACATGAGAACTACAAGATCACATGAGAACTACAAGATCACATGAGAACTACAAGATCACAGAGAACTACAAGATCACAGGAGAACTACAAGATCACAAGAGAACTACAAGATCACAAGAGAACTACAATAAGGAGAACTACAAGATCACAGAGAACTACAAGATCACAGGAGAACTACAAGATCACAGGAGAACTACAAGATCACAAGAGAACTACAAAATCACATGAGAACTACAAGATCACATGAGAACTACAAGATCACAGGAGAACTACAAGATCACAAGAGAACTACAAGATCAAAGGAGAACTACAAGATAACAGGAGAACTACAAGATCACAAGAGAACTACAATAAGGAGAACTACAAGATCACAAGAGAACTACAATAAGGAGAACTACAAGATCACATGAGAACTACAAGATCACAGGAGAACTACAAGATCACAAGAGAACTACAAGATCACAGGAGAACTACAAGATCACAGAGAACTACAAGATCACAAGAGAACTACAAGATCACATGAGAACTACAAGATCACAGGAGAACTACAAGATCACAAGAGAACTACAAGATCACAGGAGAACTACAAGATAACAGGAGAACTACAAGATAACAGGAGAACTACAAGATCACAAGAGAACTACAAGATAACAGGAGAACTACAAGATCACAGGAGAACTACAAGATCACAAGAGAACTACAATAAGGAGAACTACAAGATCACAAGAGAACTACAATAAGGAGAACTACAAGACCACAGAGAACTACAAGGTCACAAGAGAACTACAAGATCACAAGAGAACTACAATAAGGAGAACTACAAGATCACATGAGAACTACAAGATCACAGGAGAACTACAAGATCACATGAGAACTACAAGATCACAAGAGAACTACAAGATCACAAGAGAACTACAAGATCACAAGAAGATTACAAGAGAACTACAAGATCACATGAGAACTACAAGATCACAAGAGAACTACAAGATCACAAGAAGATCACAAGATAACTACAAGAACACATGAGAACTACAAGATCACATGAGAACTACAAGATCACATGAGAACTACAAGATCACAAGAGAACTACAAGATCAAAGGAGAACTACAAGATAACAGGAGAACTACAAGATCACAGAGAACTACAAGATAACAGGAGAACTACAAGATCACAGGAGAACTACAAGATCACAAGAGAACTACAAGATCACATGAGAACTACAAGATCAGATGAGAACTACAAGATCACAGAGAACTACAAGATCACAAGAGAACTACAAGATCAAAGGAGAACTACAAGATAACAGGAGAACTACAAGATCACAAGAGAACTACAATAAGGAGAACTACAAGATCACAAGAGAACTACAATAAGGAGAACTACAAGATCACAGAGAACTACAAGATCACAAGAGAACTACAAGATCACAAGAGAACTACAAGATCACAAGAGAACTACAATAAGGAGAACTACAAGATCACAGGAGAACTACAAGATCACAAGAGAACTACAAGATCAAATGAGAACTACAAGATCACAGGAGAACTACAAGATAACAGGAGAACTACAAGATCACAAGAAGATCACAAGAGAACTACAAGATCACATGAGAACTACAAGATCACAGGAGAAGTACAAGATCACAAGAAGATCACAAGAGAACTACAAGATCACATGAGAACTACAAGATCACATGAGAACTACAAGATCACATGAGAACTACAAGATCACAGAGAACTACAAGATCACAGGATAACTACAAGATCACAAGAGAACTACAAGATCACAAGAAGATCACAAGAGCACTACAAGATCACATGAGAACTACAAGATCACATGAGAACTACAAGATCACAGAGAACTACAAGATCACAGGAGAACTACAAGATCACAAGAGAACTACAAGATCACAAGAGAACTACAATAAGGAGAACTACAAGATCACAGAGAACTACAAGATCACAGGAGAACTACAAGATCACAGGAGAACTACAAGATCACAAGAGAACTACAATAAGGAGAACTACAAGATCACAAGAGAACTACAATAAGGAGAACTACAAGATCACAGAGAACTACAAGATAACAGGAGAACTACAAGATCACAGGAGAACTACAAGAACACAAGAGAACTACAAGATCACATGAGAACTACAAGATCACATGAGAACTACAAGATCACAGAGAACTACAAGATCACAAGAGAACTACAAGATCAAAGGAGAACTACAAGATAACAGGAGAACTACAAGATCACAAGAGAACTACAATAAGGAGAACTACAAGATCACAAGAGAACTACAATAAGGAGAACTACAAGATCACAGAGAACTACAAGATCACAAGAGAACTACAAGATCACAAGAGAACTACAAGATCACAAGAGAACTACAATAAGGAGAACTACAAGATCACATGAGAACTACAAGATCACAGGAGAACTACAAGATCACAAGAGAACTACAAGATCAAATGAGAACTACAAGATCACAGGAGAACTACAAGATAACAGGAGAACTACAAGATCACAAGAAGATCACAAGAGAACTACAAGATCACATGAGAACTACAAGATCACAGGAGAACTACAAGATCACAAGAAGATCACAAGAGAACTACAAGATCACATGAGAACTACAAGATCACATGAGAACTACAAGATCACATGAGAACTACAAGATCACAGGAGAACTACAAGATCACAAGAGAACTACAAGATCACAAGAAGATCACAAGAGAACTACAAGATCACATGAGAACTACAAGATCACATGAGAACTACAAGATCACATGAGAACTACAAGATCACAGAGAACTACAAGATCACAGGAGAACTACAAGATCACAAGAGAACTACAAGATCACAAGAGAACTACAATAAGGAGAACTACAAGATCACAGAGAACTACAAGATCACAGGAGAACTACAAGATCACAGGAGAACTACAAGATCACAAGAGAACTACAAAATCACATGAGAACTACAAGATCACATGAGAACTACAAGATCACAGGAGAACTACAAGATCACAAGAGAACTACAAGATCAAAGGAGAACTACAAGATAACAGGAGAACTACAAGATCACAAGAGAACTACAATAAGGAGAACTACAAGATCACAAGAGAACTACAATAAGGAGAACTACAAGATCACATGAGAACTACAAGATCACAGGAGAACTACAAGATCACAAGAGAACTACAAGATCACAGGAGAACTACAAGATCACAGAGAACTACAAGATCACAAGAGAACTACAAGATCACATGAGAACTACAAGATCACAGGAGAACTACAAGATCACAAGAGAACTACAAGATCACAGGAGAACTACAAGATAACAGGAGAACTACAAGATAACAGGAGAACTACAAGATCACAAGAGAACTACAAGATAACAGGAGAACTACAAGATCACAGGAGAACTACAAGATCACAAGAGAACTACAATAAGGAGAACTACAAGATCACAAGAGAACTACAATAAGGAGAACTACAAGACCACAGAGAACTACAAGGTCACAAGAGAACTACAAGATCACAAGAGAACTACAATAAGGAGAACTACAAGATCACATGAGAACTACAAGATCACAGGAGAACTACAAGATCACATGAGAACTACAAGATCACAAGAGAACTACAAGATCACAAGAGAACTACAAGATCACAAGAAGATTACAAGAGAACTACAAGATCACATGAGAACTACAAGATCACAAGAGAACTACAAGATCACAAGAAGATCACAAGATAACTACAAGAACACATGAGAACTACAAGATCACATGAGAACTACAAGATCACATGAGAACTACAAGATCACAAGAGAACTACAAGATCAAAGGAGAACTACAAGATAACAGGAGAACTACAAGATCACAGAGAACTACAAGATAACAGGAGAACTACAAGATCACAGGAGAACTACAAGATCACAAGAGAACTACAAGATCACATGAGAACTACAAGATCACAGAGAACTACAAGATCACAAGAGAACTACAAGATCAAAGGAGAACTACAAGATAACAGGAGAACTACAAGATCACAAGAGAACTACAATAAGGAGAACTACAAGATCACAAGAGAACTACAATAAGGAGAACTACAAGATCACAGAGAACTACAAGATCACAAGAGAACTACAAGATCACAAGAGAACTACAAGATCACAAGAGAACTACAATAAGGAGAACTACAAGATCACATGAGAACTTCAAGATCACAGGAGAACTACAAGATCACAAGAGAACTACAAGATCAAATGAGAACTACAAGATCACAGGAGAACTACAAGATAACAGGAGAACTACAAGATCACAAGAAGATCACAAGAGAACTACAAGATCACATGAGAACTACAAGATCACAGGAGAACTACAAGATCACAAGAAGATCACAAGAGAACTACAAGATCACATGAGAACTACAAGATCACATGAGAACTACAAGATCACAGAGAACTACAAGATCACAGGAGAACTACAAGATCACAAGAGAACTACAAGATCACAAGAAGATCACAAGAGAACTACAAGATCACATGAGAACTACAAGATCACATGAGAACTACAAGATCACAAGAGAACTACAAGATCACAGAGAACTACAAGATCACAGGAGAACTACAAGATCACAAGAGAACTACAAGATCACAAGAGAACTACAATAAGGAGAACTACAAGATCACAGAGAACTACAAGATCACAGGAGAACTACAAGATCACAGGAGAACTACAAGATCACAAGAGAACTACAAAATCACATGAGAACTACAAGATCACATGAGAACTACAAGATCACAGGAGAACTACAAGATCACAAGAGAACTACAAGATCAAAGGAGAACTACAAGATAACAGGAGAACTACAAGATCACAAGAGAACTACAATAAGGAGAACTACAAGATCACAAGAGAACTACAATAAGGAGAACTACAAGATCACATGAGAACTACAAGATCACAGCAGAACTACAAGATCACAAGAGAACTACAAGATCACAAGAGAACTACAAGATCACAGAGAACTACAAGATCACAAGAGAACTACAAGATAACATGAGAACTACAAGATCACAAGAGAACTACAAGATCACAAGAGAACTACAAGATCACAGGAGAACTACAAGATAACAGGAGAACTACAAGATAACAGGAGAACTACAAGATCACAAGAGAACTACAAGATAACAGGAGAACTACAAGATCACAGGAGAACTACAAGATCACAAGAGAACTACAATAAGGAGAACTACAAGATCACAAGAGAACTACAATAAGGAGAACTACAAGACCACAGAGAACTACAAGATCACAAGAGAACTACAAGATCACAAGAGAACTACAATAAGGAGAACTACAAGATCACATGAGAACTACAAGATCACAGGAGAACTACAAGATCACATGAGAACTACAAGATCACAAGAGAACTACAAGATCACAAGAGAACTACAAGATCACAAGAAGATTACAAGAGAACTACAAGATCACATGAGAACTACAAGATCACAAGAGAACTACAAGATCACAAGAAGATCACAAGATAACTACAAGAACACATGAGAACTACAAGATCACATGAGAACTACAAGATCACATGAGAACTACAAGATCACAAGAGAACTACAAGATCAAAGGAGAACTACAAGATAACAGGAGAACTACAAGATCACAAGAGAACTACAATAAGGAGAACTACAAGATCACAAGAGAACTACAATAAGGAGAACTACAAGATCACAGAGAACTACAAGATCACAAGAGAACTACAAGATCACAAGAGAACTACAATAAAGAGAACTACAAGATCACATGAGAACTACAAGATCACAGGAGAACTACAAGATCACAAGAGAACTACAAGATCACATGAGAACTACAAGATCACAGGAGAACTACAAGATAACAGGAGAACTACAAGATCACAGGAGAACTACAAGATAACAGGAGAACTACAAGATCACAGGAGAACTAAAAGATCACAAGAGAACTACAATAAGGAGAACTACAAGATCACAAGAGAACTACAATAAGGAGAACTACAAGATCACAAGAGAACTACAAGATCACAAGAGAACTACAATAAGGAGAACTACAAGATCACATGAGAACTACAAAATCACAGGAGAACTACAAGATCACAGGAGAACTACAATAAGGAGAACTACAAGATCACATGAGAACTACAAGATCACAGGAGAACTACAAGATCACAAGAGAACTACAATAAGGAGAACTACAAGATCACAAGAAAACTACAATAAGGAGAACTACAAGATCACATGAGAACTACAAGATCACAGAGAACTACAAGATCACAGGAGAACTACAAGATCACAAGAGAACTACAAGATCACAAGAGAACTACAATAAGGAGAACTACAAGATCACAGAAAACTACAAGATCACAGGAGAACTACAAGATCACAGGAGAACTACAAGATCACAAGAGAACTACAAGATCACATGAGAACTACAAGATCACATGAGAACTACAAGATCACAGGAGAACTACAAGATCACAAGAGAACTACAAGATGAAAGGAGAACTACAAGATAACAGGAGAACTACAAGATCACAAGAGAACTACAATAAGGAGAACTACAAGATCACAAGAGAACTACAATAAGGAGAACTACAAGATCACAGAGAACTACAAGATCACAAGAGAACTACAAGATCACAAGAGAACTACAAGATCACAAGAGAACTACAATAAGGAGAACTACAAGATCACATGAGAACTACAAGATCACAGGAGAACTACAAGATCACAGGAGAACTACAAGATCAAATGAGAACTACAAGATCACAGGAGAACTACAAGATAACAGGAGAACTACAAGATCACAAGAAGATCACAAGAGAACTACAAGATCACAAGAGAACTACAAGATCACAAGAAGATCACAAGAGAACTACAAGATCACATGAGAACTACAAGATCACAAGAGAACTACAATAAGGAGAACTACAAGATCACAGAGAACTACAAGATCACAGGAGAACTACAAGATCACAGGAGAACTACAAGATCACAAGAGAACTACTAGATCACATGAGAACTACAAGATCACATGAGAACTACAAGATCACAGGAGAACTACAAGATCACAAGAGAACTACAAGATCACAAGAGAACTACAAGATAACAGGAGAACTACAAGATCACAAGAGAACTACAATAAGGAGAACTACAAGATCACAAGAGAACTACAATAAGGAGAACTACAAGATCACAGAGAACTACAAGATCACAAGAGAACTACAAGATCACATGAGAACTACAAGATCACAGGAGAACTACAAGATCACAAGAGAACTACAAGATCACAGGAGAACTACAAGATAACAGGAGAACTACAAGATAACAGGAGAACTACAAGATCACAAGAGAACTACAAGATAACAGGAGAACTACAAGATCACAGGAGAACTACAAGATCACAAGAGAACTACAATAAGGAGAACTACAAGATCACAAGAGAACTACAATAAGGAGAACTACAAGACCACAGAGAACTACAAGATCACAAGAGAACTACAAGATCACAAGAGAACTACAATAAGGAGAACTACAAGATCACATGAGAACTACAAGATCACAGGAGAACTACAAGATCACATGAGAACTACAAGATCACAAGAGAACTACAAGATCACAAGAGAACTACAAGATCACAAGAAGATTACAAGAGAACTACAAGATCACATGAGAACTACAAGATCACAAGAGAACTTCAAGATCACAAGAAGATCACAAGATAACTACAAGAACACATGAGAACTACAAGATCACATGAGAACTACAAGATCACATGAGAACTACAAGATCACAAGAGAACTACAAGATCAAAGGAGAACTACAAGATAACAGGAGAACTACAAGATCACAAGAGAACTACAATAAAGAGAACTACAAGATCACAAGAGAACTACAATAAGGAGAACTACAAGATCACAGAGAACTACAAGATCACAAGAGAACTACAAGATCACAAGAGAACTACAATAAAGAGAACTACAAGATCACATGAGAACTACAAGATCACAGGAGAACTACAAGATCACAAGAGAACTACAAGATCACATGAGAACTACAAGATCACAGGAGAACTACAAGATAACAGGAGAACTACAAGATCACAGGAGAACTACAAGATAACAGGAGAACTACAAGATCACAGGAGAACTAAAAGATCACAAGAGAACTACAATAAGGTGAACTACAAGATCACAAGAGAACTACAATAAGGAGAACTACAAGATCACAAGAGAACTACAAGATCACAAGAGAACTACAATAAGGAGAACTACAAGATCACATGAGAACTACAAAATCACAGGAGAACTACAAGATCACAGGAGAACTACAATAAGGAGAACTACAAGATCACATGAGAACTACAAGATCACAGGAGAACTACAAGATCACAGGAGAACTACAAGATCACAAGAGAACTACAATAAGGAGAACTAGAAGATCACAAGAAAACTACAATAAGGAGAACTACAAGATCACATGAGAACTACAAGATCACAGAGAACTACAAGATCACAGGAGAACTACAAGATCACAAGAGAACTACAAGATCACAAGAGAACTACAATAAGGAGAACTACAAGATCACAGAGAACTACAAGATCACAGGAGAACTACAAGATCACAGGAGAACTACAAGATCACAAGAGAACTACAAGATCACATGAGAACTACAAGATCACATGAGAACTACAAGATCACAGGAGAACTACAAGATCACAAGAGAACTACAAGATCAAAGGAGAACTACAAGATAACAGGAGAACTATAAGATCACAAGAGAACTACAATAAGGAGAACTACAAGATCACAAGAGAACTACAATAAGGAGAACTACAAGATCACAGAGAACTACAAGATCACAAGAGAACTACAAGATCACAAGAGACCTACAATAAGGAGAACTACAAGATCACAGAGAACTACAAGATCACAAGAGAACTCCAAGATCACAAGACAACTACAATAAGGAGAACTACAAGATCACATGAGAACTACAAGATAACAGGAGAACTACAAGATCACAGGAGAACTACAATAAGGAGAACTACAAGATCACAGGAGAACTACAAGATCACAAGAGAACTACAAGATCACATGAGAACTACAAGATCACAAGAGAACTACAAGATCACATGAGAACTACAAGATCACAAGAGAACTACAAGATCACAAGAAGATCACAAGAGAACTACAAGATCACATGAGAACTACAAGATCGCATGAGAACTACAAGATCACAGAGAACTACAAGATCACAGGAGAACTACAAGATCACAAGAGAACTACAAGATCAAAGGAGAACTACAAGATAACAGGAGAACTACAAGATCACAAGAGAACTACAATAAGGAGAACTACAAGATCACAAGAGAACTACAATAAGGAGAAATACAAGATCACAAGAGAACTACAAGATTCCAGGAGAACTACAAGATCACATGAGAACTACAAGATCACAAGAGAACTACAAGATCACATGAGAACTACAAGATCACAAGAGAACTACAAGATCACAAGAAGATCACAAGAGAACTACAAGATCACAAGAGAACTACAAGATCACAAGAAGATCACAAGAGAACTACAAGATCAAATGAGAACTACATTATCACATGAGAACTACAAGATCACATGAGAACTACAAGATCACAGAGAACTACAAGATCACAGGAGAACTACAAGATCACAAGAGAACTACAAGATCACAGGAGAACTACAAGATCACAAGAGAACTACAATAAGGAGAACTACAAGATCACAAGAGAACTACAATAAGGAGAACTACAAGATCACAAAGAACTACAAGATCACAGGAGAACTACAAGATCACAGGAGAACTACAAGATCACAAGAGAACTACAAGATCACATGAGAACTACAAGATCACATGAGAACTACAAGATCACAGAGAACTACAAGATCACAAGAGAACTACAAGATCAAAGGAGAACTACAAGATAACAGGAGAACTACAAGATCACAAGAGAACTACAATAAGGAGAACTACAAGATCACAAGAGAACTACAATAAGGAGAACTACAAGATCACAGAGAACTACAAGATCACAAGAGAACTACAAGATCACAAGAGAACTACAAGATCACAAGAGAACTACAATAAGGAGAACTACAAGATCACATGAGAACTACAAGATCACAGGAGAACTACAAGATCACAAGAGAACTACAAGATCAAATGAGAACTACAAGATCACAGGAGAACTACAAGATAACAGGAGAACTACAAGATCACAAGAAGATCACAAGAGAACTACAAGATCACATGAGAACTACAAGATCACAGGAGAACTACAAGATCACAAGAAGATCACAAGAGAACTACAAGATCACATGAGAACTACAAGATCACATGAGAACTACAAGATCACATGAGAACTACAAGATCACAGGAGAACTACAAGATCACAAGAGAACTAGAAGATCACAAGAGAACTACAATAAGGAGAACTACAAGATCACAGAGAACTACAAGATCACAGGAGAACTACAAGATCACAGGAGAACTACAAGATCACAAGAGAACTACAAGATCACATGAGAACTACAAGATCACATGAGAACTACAAGATCACAGAGAACTACAAGATCACAGGAGAACTACAAGATCACAAGAGAACTACAATATCAAAGGAGAACTAGAAGATAACAGGAGAACTACAAGATCACAAGAGAACTACAATAAGGAGAACTACTAGATCACAAGAGAACTACAATGAGGAGAACTACAAGATCACAGAGAACTACAAGATCACAAGAGAACTACAAGATCACATGAGAACTACAAGATAACAGGAGAACTACAAGATAACAGGAGAACTACAAGATCATAAGAGAACTACAAGATAACAGGAGAACTACAAGATCACAGGAGAACTACAAGATCACAAGAGAACTACAATAAGGAGAACTACAAGATCACAAGAGAACTACAATAAGGAGAACTACAAGATCACATGAGAACTACAAGATCACAGGAGAACTACAAGATCACATGAGAACTACAAGATCACAAGAGAACTACAAGATCACAAGAGAACTACAAGATCACAAGAGAACTACAATAAGGAGAACTACAAGATCACAGAGAACTACAAGATCACAAGAGAACTACAAGATCACAAGAGAACTACAATAAAGAGAACTACAAGATCACATGAGAACTACAAGATCACAGGAGAACTACAAGATCACAAGAGAACTACAAGATCACATGAGAACTACAAGATCACAGGAGAACTACAAGATAACAGGAGAACTACAAGATCACAGGAGAACTACAAGATAACAGGAGAACTACAAGATCACAGGAGAACTAAAAGATCACAAGAGAACTACAATAAGGAGAACTACAAGATCACAGAAAACTACAAGATCACAAGAGAACTACAAGATCACAAGAGAACTACAATAAGGAGAACTACAAGATCACATGAGAACTACAAAATCACAGGAGAACTACAAGATCACAGGAGAACTACAATAAGGAGAACTACAAGATCACATGAGAACTACAAGATCACAGGAGAACTACAAGATCACAGGAGAACTACAATAAGGAGAACTACAAGATCACAAGAAAACTACAATAAGGAGAACTACAAGATCACATGAGAACTACAAGATCACAGAGAACTACAAGATCACAGGAGAACTACAAGATCACAAGAGAACTACAAGATCACAAGAGAACTACAATAAGGAGAACTACAAGATCACAGAGAACTACAAGATCACAGGAGAACTACAAGATCACAGGAGAACTACAAGATCACAAGAGAACTACAAGATCACATGAGAACTACAAGATCACATGAGAACTACAAGATAACAGGAGAACTACAAGATCACAAGAGAACTACAATAAGGAGAACTACAAGATCACATGAGAACTACAAGATCACATGAGAACTACAAGATCACAGAGAACTACAAGATCACAGAGAACTACAAGATCACAAGAGAACTACAAGATCACAAGAGAACTACAATATGGAGAACTACAAGATCACATGAGAACTACAAGATAACAGGAGAACTACAAGATCACAGAGAACTACAAGATAACAGGAGAACTACAAGATCACAGGAGAACTACAAGATCACAAGAGAACTACAAGATCACATGAGAACTACAAGATCAGATGAGAACTACAAGATCACAGAGAACTACAAGATCACAAGAGAACTACAAGATCAAAGGAGAACTACAAGATAACAGGAGAACTACAAGATCACAAGAGAACTACAATAAGGAGAACTACAAGATCACAAGAGAACTACAAGATCACAAGAGAACTACAAGATCACAAGAGAACTACAATAAGGAGAACTACAAGATCACATGAGAACTACAAGATCACAGGAGAACTACAAGATCACAAGAGAACTACAAGATCAAATGAGAACTACAAGATCACAGGAGAACTACAAGATAACAGGAGAACTACAAGATCACAAGAAGATCACAAGAGAACTACAAGATCACATGAGAACTACAAGATCACAGGAGAAGTACAAGATCACAAGAAGATCACAAGAGAACTACAAGATCACATGAGAACTACAAGATCACATGAGAACTACAAGATCACATGAGAACTACAAGATCACAGAGAACTACAAGATCACAGGAGAACTACAAGATCACAAGAGAACTACAAGATCACAAGAAGATCACAAGAGCACTACAAGATCACATGAGAACTACAAGATCACATGAGAACTACAAGATCACAGAGAACTACAAGATCACAGGAGAACTACATGATCACAAGAGAACTACAAGATCACAAGAGAACTACAATAAGGAGAACTACAAGATCACAGAGAACTACAAGATCACAGGAGAACTACAAGATCACAGGAGAACTACAAGATCACAAGAGAACTACAATAAGGAGAACTACAAGATCACAAGAGAACTACAATAAGGAGAACTACAAGATCACAGAGAACTACAAGATAACAGGAGAACTACAAGATCACAGGAGAACTACAAGAACACAAGAGAACTACAAGATCACATGAGAACTACAAGATCACATGAGAACTACAAGATCACAGAGAACTACAAGATCACAAGAGAACTACAAGATCAAAGGAGAACTACAAGATAACAGGAGAACTACAAGATCACAAGAGAACTACAATAAGGAGAACTACAAGATCACAAGAGAACTACAATAAGGAGAACTACAAGATCACAGAGAACTACAAGATCACAAGAGAACTACAAGATCACAAGAGAACTACAAGATCACAAGAGAACTACAATAAGGAGAACTACAAGATCACATGAGAACTACAAGATCACAGGAGAACTACAAGATCACAAGAGAACTACAAGATCAAATGAGAACTACAAGATCACAGGAGAACTACAAGATAACAGGAGAACTACAAGATCACAAGAAGATCACAAGAGAACTACAAGATCACATGAGAACTACAAGATCACAGGAGAACTACAAGATCACAAGAAGATCACAAGAGAACTACAAGATCACATGAGAACTACAAGATCACATGAGAACTACAAGATCACATGAGAACTACAAGATCACAGGAGAACTACAAGATCACAAGAGAACTACAAGATCACAAGAAGATCACAAGAGAACTACAAGATCACATGAGAACTACAAGATCACATGAGAACTACAAGATCACATGAGAACTACAAGATCACAGAGAACTACAAGATCACAGGAGAACTACAAGATCACAAGAGAACTACAAGATCACAAGAGAACTACAATAAGGAGAACTACAAGATCACAGAGAACTACAAGATCACAGGAGAACTACAAGATCACAGGAGAACTACAAGATCACAAGAGAACTACAAAATCACATGAGAACTACAAGATCACATGAGAACTACAAGATCACAGGAGAACTACAAGATCACAAGAGAACTACAAGATCAAAGGAGAACTACAAGATAACAGGAGAACTACAAGATCACAAGAGAACTACAATAAGGAGAACTACAAGATCACAAGAGAACTACAATAAGGAGAACTACAAGATCACATGAGAACTACAAGATCACAGGAGAACTACAAGATCACAAGAGAACTACAAGATCACAGGAGAACTACAAGATCACAGAGAACTACAAGATCACAAGAGAACTACAAGATCACATGAGAACTACAAGATCACAGGAGAACTACAAGATCACAAGAGAACTACAAGATCACAGGAGAACTACAAGATAACAGGAGAACTACAAGATAACAGGAGAACTACAAGATCACAAGAGAACTACAAGATAACAGGAGAACTACAAGATCACAGGAGAACTACAAGATCACAAGAGAACTACAATAAGGAGAACTACAAGATCACAAGAGAACTACAATAAGGAGAACTACAAGACCACAGAGAACTACAAGGTCACAAGAGAACTACAAGATCACAAGAGAACTACAATAAGGAGAACTACAAGATCACATGAGAACTACAAGATCACAGGAGAACTACAAGATCACATGAGAACTACAAGATCACAAGAGAACTACAAGATCACAAGAGAACTACAAGATCACAAGAAGATTACAAGAGAACTACAAGATCACATGAGAACTACAAGATCACAAGAGAACTACAAGATCACAAGAAGATCACAAGATAACTACAAGAACACATGAGAACTACAAGATCACATGAGAACTACAAGATCACATGAGAACTACAAGATCACAAGAGAACTACAAGATCAAAGGAGAACTACAAGATAACAGGAGAACTACAAGATCACAGAGAACTACAAGATAACAGGAGAACTACAAGATCACAGGAGAACTACAAGATCACAAGAGAACTACAAGATCACATGAGAACTACAAGATCACAGAGAACTACAAGATCACAAGAGAACTACAAGATCAAAGGAGAACTACAAGATAACAGGAGAACTACAAGATCACAAGAGAACTACAATAAGGAGAACTACAAGATCACAAGAGAACTACAATAAGGAGAACTACAAGATCACAGAGAACTACAAGATCACAAGAGAACTACAAGATCACAAGAGAACTACAAGATCACAAGAGAACTACAATAAGGAGAACTACAAGATCACATGAGAACTTCAAGATCACAGGAGAACTACAAGATCACAAGAGAACTACAAGATCAAATGAGAACTACAAGATCACAGGAGAACTACAAGATAACAGGAGAACTACAAGATCACAAGAAGATCACAAGAGAACTACAAGATCACATGAGAACTACAAGATCACAGGAGAACTACAAGATCACAAGAAGATCACAAGAGAACTACAAGATCACATGAGAACTACAAGATCACATGAGAACTACAAGATCACAGAGAACTACAAGATCACAGGAGAACTACAAGATCACAAGAGAACTACAAGATCACAAGAAGATCACAAGAGAACTACAAGATCACATGAGAACTACAAGATCACATGAGAACTACAAGATCACAAGAGAACTACAAGATCACAGAGAACTACAAGATCACAGGAGAACTACAAGATCACAAGAGAACTACAAGATCACAAGAGAACTACAATAAGGAGAACTACAAGATCACAGAGAACTACAAGATCACAGGAGAACTACAAGATCACAGGAGAACTACAAGATCACAAGAGAACTACAAAATCACATGAGAACTACAAGATCACATGAGAACTACAAGATCACAGGAGAACTACAAGATCACAAGAGAACTACAAGATCAAAGGAGAACTACAAGATAACAGGAGAACTACAAGATCACAAGAGAACTACAATAAGGAGAACTACAAGATCACAAGAGAACTACAATAAGGAGAACTACAAGATCACATGAGAACTACAAGATCACAGGAGAACTACAAGATCGCAAGAGAACTACAAGATCACAGGAGAACTACAAGATCACAGAGAACTACAAGATCACAAGAGAACTACAAGATAACATGAGAACTACAAGATCACAAGAGAACTACAAGATCACAAGAGAACTACAAGATCACATGAGAACTACAAGATCACAGGAGAACTACAAGATCACAAGAAGATCACAAGAGAACTACAAGATCACATGAGAACTACAAGATCACATGAGAACTACAAGATCACAGAGAACTACAAGATCACAGGAGAACTACAAGATCACAAGAGAACTACAAGATCACAAGAAGATCACAAGAGAACTACAAGATCACATGAGAACTACAAGATCACATGAGAACTACAAGATCACAAGAGAACTACAAGATCACAGAGAACTACAAGATCACAGGAGAACTACAAGATCACAAGAGAACTACAAGATCACAAGAGAACTACAATAAGGAGAACTACAAGATCACAGAGAACTACAAGATCACAGGAGAACTACAAGATCACAGGAGAACTACAAGATCACAAGAGAACTACAAAATCACATGAGAACTACAAGATCACATGAGAACTACAAGATCACAGGAGAACTACAAGATCACAAGAGAACTACAAGATCAAAGGAGAACTACAAGATAACAGGAGAACTACAAGATCACAAGAGAACTACAATAAGGAGAACTACAAGATCACAAGAGAACTACAATAAGGAGAACTACAAGATCACATGAGAACTACAAGATCACAGGAGAACTACAAGATCGCAAGAGAACTACAAGATCACAGGAGAACTACAAGATCACAGAGAACTACAAGATCACAAGAGAACTACAAGATAACATGAGAACTACAAGATCACAAGAGAACTACAAGATCACAAGAGAACTACAAGATCACAGGAGAACTACAAGATAACAGGAGAACTACAAGATAACAGGAGAACTACAAGATCACAAGAGAACTACAAGATAACAGGAGAACTACAAGATCACAGGAGAACTACAAGATCACAAGAGAACTACAATAAGGAGAACTACAAGATCACAAGAGAACTACAATAAGGAGAACTACAAGACCACAGAGAACTACAAGATCACAAGAGAACTACAAGATCACAAGAGAACTACAATAAGGAGAACTACAAGATCACATGAGAACTACAAGATCACAGGAGAACTACAAGATCACATGAGAACTACAAGATCACAAGAGAACTACAAGATCACAAGAGAACTACAAGATCACAAGAAGATTACAAGAGAACTACAAGATCACATGAGAACTACAAGATCACAAGAGAACTACAAGATCACAAGAAGATCACAAGATAACTACAAGAACACATGAGAACTACAAGATCACATGAGAACTACAAGATCACATGAGAACTACAAGATCACAAGAGAACTACAAGATCAAAGGAGAACTACAAGATAACAGGAGAACTACAAGATCACAAGAGAACTACAATAAGGAGAACTACAAGATCACAAGAGAACTACAATAAGGAGAACTACAAGATCACAGAGAACTACAAGATCACAAGAGAACTACAAGATCACAAGAGAACTACAATAAAGAGAACTACAAGATCACATGAGAACTACAAGATCACAGGAGAACTACAAGATCACAAGAGAACTACAAGATCACATGAGAACTACAAGATCACAAGAGAACTACAATAAGGAGAACTACAAGATCACATGAGAACTACAAGATCACAGGAGAACTACAAGATCGCAAGAGAACTACAAGATCACAGGAGAACTACAAGATCACAGAGAACTACAAGATCACAAGAGAACTACAAGATAACATGAGAACTACAAGATCACAAGAGAACTACAAGATCACAAGAGAACTACAAGATCACAGGAGAACTACAAGATAACAGGAGAACTACAAGATAACAGGAGAACTACAAGATCACAAGAGAACTACAAGATAACAGGAGAACTACAAGATCACAGGAGAACTACAAGATCACAAGAGAACTACAATAAGGAGAACTACAAGATCACAAGAGAACTACAATAAGGAGAACTACAAGACCACAGAGAACTACAAGATCACAAGAGAACTACAAGATCACAAGAGAACTACAATAAGGAGAACTACAAGATCACATGAGAACTACAAGATCACAGGAGAACTACAAGATCACATGAGAACTACAAGATCACAAGAGAACTACAAGATCACAAGAGAACTACAAGATCACAAGAAGATTACAAGAGAACTACAAGATCACATGAGAACTACAAGATCACAAGAGAACTACAAGATCACAAGAAGATCACAAGATAACTACAAGAACACATGAGAACTACAAGATCACATGAGAACTACAAGATCACATGAGAACTACAAGATCACAAGAGAACTACAAGATCAAAGGAGAACTACAAGATAACAGGAGAACTACAAGATCACAAGAGAACTACAATAAGGAGAACTACAAGATCACAAGAGAACTACAATAAGGAGAACTACAAGATCACAGAGAACTACAAGATCACAAGAGAACTACAAGATCACAAGAGAACTACAATAAAGAGAACTACAAGATCACATGAGAACTACAAGATCACAGGAGAACTACAAGATCACAAGAGAACTACAAGATCACATGAGAACTACAAGATCACAGGAGAACTACAAGATAACAGGAGAACTACAAGATCACAGGAGAACTACAAGATAACAGGAGAACTACAAGATCACAGGAGAACTAAAAGATCACAAGAGAACTACAATAAGGAGAACTACAAGATCACAAGAGAACTACAATAAGGAGAACTACAAGATCACAAGAGAACTACAAGATCACAAGAGAACTACAATAAGGAGAACTACAAGATCACATGAGAACTACAAAATCACAGGAGAACTACAAGATCACAGGAGAACTACAATAAGGAGAACTACAAGATCACATGAGAACTACAAGATCACAGGAGAACTACAAGATCACAAGAGAACTACAATAAGGAGAACTACAAGATCACAAGAAAACTACAATAAGGAGAACTACAAGATCACATGAGAACTACAAGATCACAGAGAACTACAAGATCACAGGAGAACTACAAGATCACAAGAGAACTACAAGATCACAAGAGAACTACAATAAGGAGAACTACAAGATCACAGAAAACTACAAGATCACAGGAGAACTACAAGATCACAGGAGAACTACAAGATCACAAGAGAACTACAAGATCACATGAGAACTACAAGATCACATGAGAACTACAAGATCACAGGAGAACTACAAGATCACAAGAGAACTACAAGATGAAAGGAGAACTACAAGATAACAGGAGAACTACAAGATCACAAGAGAACTACAATAAGGAGAACTACAAGATCACAAGAGAACTACAATAAGGAGAACTACAAGATCACAGAGAACTACAAGATCACAAGAGAACTACAAGATCACAAGAGAACTACAAGATCACAAGAGAACTACAATAAGGAGAACTACAAGATCACATGAGAACTACAAGATCACAGGAGAACTACAAGATCACAGGAGAACTACAAGATCAAATGAGAACTACAAGATCACAGGAGAACTACAAGATAACAGGAGAACTACAAGATCACAAGAAGATCACAAGAGAACTACAAGATCACAAGAGAACTACAAGATCACAAGAAGATCACAAGAGAACTACAAGATCACATGAGAACTACAAGATCACAAGAGAACTACAATAAGGAGAACTACAAGATCACAGAGAACTACAAGATCACAGGAGAACTACAAGATCACAGGAGAACTACAAGATCACAAGAGAACTACAAGATCACATGAGAACTACAAGATCACATGAGAACTACAAGATCACAGGAGAACTACAAGATCACAAGAGAACTACAAGATCACAAGAGAACTACAAGATAACAGGAGAACTACAAGATCACAAGAGAACTACAATAAGGAGAACTACAAGATCACAAGAGAACTACAATAAGGAGAACTACAAGATCACAGAGAACTACAAGATCACAAGAGAACTACAAGATCACATGAGAACTACAAGATCACAGGAGAACTACAAGATCACAAGAGAACTACAAGATCACAGGAGAACTACAAGATAACAGGAGAACTACAAGATAACAGGAGAACTACAAGATCACAAGAGAACTACAAGATAACAGGAGAACTACAAGATCACAGGAGAACTACAAGATCACAAGAGAACTACAATAAGGAGAACTACAAGATCACAAGAGAACTACAATAAGGAGAACTACAAGACCACAGAGAACTACAAGATCACAAGAGAACTACAAGATCACAAGAGAACTACAATAAGGAGAACTACAAGATCACATGAGAACTACAAGATCACAGGAGAACTACAAGATCACATGAGAACTACAAGATCACAAGAGAACTACAAGATCACAAGAGAACTACAAGATCACAAGAAGATTACAAGAGAACTACAAGATCACATGAGAACTACAAGATCACAAGAGAACTTCAAGATCACAAGAAGATCACAAGATAACTACAAGAACACATGAGAACTACAAGATCACATGAGAACTACAAGATCACATGAGAACTACAAGATCACAAGAGAACTACAAGATCAAAGGAGAACTACAAGATAACAGGAGAACTACAAGATCACAAGAGAACTACAATAAAGAGAACTACAAGATCACAAGAGAACTACAATAAGGAGAACTACAAGATCACAGAGAACTACAAGATCACAAGAGAACTACAAGATCACAAGAGAACTACAATAAAGAGAACTACAAGATCACATGAGAACTACAAGATCACAGGAGAACTACAAGATCACAAGAGAACTACAAGATCACATGAGAACTACAAGATCACAGGAGAACTACAAGATAACAGGAGAACTACAAGATCACAGGAGAACTACAAGATAACAGGAGAACTACAAGATCACAGGAGAACTAAAAGATCACAAGAGAACTACAATAAGGTGAACTACAAGATCACAAGAGAACTACAATAAGGAGAACTACAAGATCACAAGAGAACTACAAGATCACAAGAGAACTACAATAAGGAGAACTACAAGATCACATGAGAACTACAAAATCACAGGAGAACTACAAGATCACAGGAGACCTACAATAAGGAGAACTACAAGATCACATGAGAACTACAAGATCACAGGAGAACTACAAGATCACAGGAGAACTACAAGATCACAAGAGAACTACAATAAGGAGAACTAGAAGATCACAAGAAAACTACAATAAGGAGAACTACAAGATCACATGAGAACTACAAGATCACAGAGAACTACAAGATCACAGGAGAACTACAAGATCACAAGAGAACTACAAGATCACAAGAGAACTACAATAAGGAGAACTACAAGATCACAGAGAACTACAAGATCACAGGAGAACTACAAGATCACAGGAGAACTACAAGATCACAAGAGAACTACAAGATCACATGAGAACTACAAGATCACATGAGAACTACAAGATCACAGGAGAACTACAAGATCACAAGAGAACTACAAGATCAAAGGAGAACTACAAGATAACAGGAGAACTATAAGATCACAAGAGAACTACAATAAGGAGAACTACAAGATCACAAGAGAACTACAATAAGGAGAACTACAAGATCACAGAGAACTACAAGATCACAAGAGAACTACAAGATCACAAGAGACCTACAATAAGGAGAACTACAAGATCACAGAGAACTACAAGATCACAAGAGAACTCCAAGATCACAAGACAACTACAATAAGGAGAACTACAAGATCACAGGAGAACTACAAGATCACAAGAGAACTACAAGATCACATGAGAACTACAAGATCACAAGAGAACTACAAGATCACAAGAGAACTAAAAGATCACAAGAAGATCACAAGAGAACTACAAGATCACATGAGAACTACAAGATCACAAGAGAACTACAAGATCACAAGAAGATCACAAGAGAACTACAAGATCACATGAGAACTACAAGATCGCATGAGAACTACAAGATCACAGAGAACTACAAGATCACAGGAGAACTACAAGATCACAAGAGAACTACAAGATCAAAGGAGAACTACAAGATAACAGGAGAACTACAAGATCACAAGAGAACTACAATAAGGAGAACTACAAGATCACAAGAGAACTACAATAAGGAGAAATACAAGATCACAAGAGAACTACAAGATTCCAGGAGAACTACAAGATCACATGAGAACTACAAGATCACAAGAGAACTACAAGATCACATGAGAACTACAAGATCACAAGAGAACTACAAGATCACAAGAAGATCACAAGAGAACTACAAGATCACAAGAGAACTACAAGATCACAAGAAGATCACAAGAGAACTACAAGATCAAATGAGAACTACATTATCACATGAGAACTACAAGATCACATGAGAACTACAAGATCACAGAGAACTACAAGATCACAGGAGAACTACAAGATCACAAGAGAACTACAAGATCACAGGAGAACTACAAGATCACAAGAGAACTACAATAAGGAGAACTACAAGATCACAAGAGAACTACAATAAGGAGAACTACAAGATCACAAAGAACTACAAGATCACAGGAGAACTACAAGATCACAGGAGAACTACAAGATCACAAGAGAACTACAAGATCACATGAGAACTACAAGATCACATGAGAACTACAAGATCACAGAGAACTACAAGATCACAAGAGAACTACAAGATCAAAGGAGAACTACAAGATAACAGGAGAACTACAAGATCACAAGAGAACTACAATAAGGAGAACTACAAGATCACAAGAGAACTACAATAAGGAGAACTACAAGATCACAGAGAACTACAAGATCACAAGAGAACTACAAGATCACAAGAGAACTACAAGATCACAAGAGAACTACAATAAGGAGAACTACAAGATCACATGAGAACTACAAGATCACAGGAGAACTACAAGATCACAAGAGAACTACAAGATCAAATGAGAACTACAAGATCACAGGAGAACTACAAGATAACAGGAGAACTACAAGATCACAAGAAGATCACAAGAGAACTACAAGATCACATGAGAACTACAAGATCACAGGAGAACTACAAGATCACAAGAAGATCACAAGAGAACTACAAGATCACATGAGAACTACAAGATCACATGAGAACTACAAGATCACATGAGAACTACAAGATCACAGGAGAACTACAAGATCACAAGAGAACTAGAAGATCACAAGAGAACTACAATAAGGAGAACTACAAGATCACAGAGAACTACAAGATCACAGGAGAACTACAAGATCACAGGAGAACTACAAGATCACAAGAGAACTACAAGATCACATGAGAACTACAAGATCACATGAGAACTACAAGATCACAGAGAACTACAAGATCACAGGAGAACTACAAGATCACAAGAGAACTACAAGATCAAAGGAGAACTAGAAGATAACAGGAGAACTACAAGATCACAAGAGAACTACAATAAGGAGAACTACTAGATCACAAGAGAACTACAATGAGGAGAACTACAAGATCACAGAGAACTACAAGATCACAAGAGAACTACAAGATCACATGAGAACTACAAGATAACAGGAGAACTACAAGATAACAGGAGAACTACAAGATCATAAGAGAACTACAAGATAACAGGAGAACTACAAGATCACAGGAGAACTACAAGATCACAAGAGAACTACAATAAGGAGAACTACAAGATCACAAGAGAACTACAATAAGGAGAACTACAAGATCACATGAGAACTACAAGATCACAGGAGAACTACAAGATCACATGAGAACTACAAGATCACAAGAGAACTACAAGATCACAAGAGAACTACAAGATCACAAGAGAACTACAATAAGGAGAACTACAAGATCACAGAGAACTACAAGATCACAAGAGAACTACAAGATCACAAGAGAACTACAATAAAGAGAACTACAAGATCACATGAGAACTACAAGATCACAGGAGAACTACAAGATCACAAGAGAACTACAAGATCACATGAGAACTACAAGATCACAGGAGAACTACAAGATAACAGGAGAACTACAAGATCACAGGAGAACTACAAGATAACAGGAGAACTACAAGATCACAGGAGAACTAAAAGATCACAAGAGAACTACAATAAGGAGAACTACAAGATCACAGAAAACTACAAGATCACAAGAGAACTACAAGATCACAAGAGAACTACAATAAGGAGAACTACAAGATCACATGAGAACTACAAAATCACAGGAGAACTACAAGATCACAGGAGAACTACAATAAGGAGAACTACAAGATCACATGAGAACTACAAGATCACAGGAGAACTACAAGATCACAGGAGAACTACAATAAGGAGAACTACAAGATCACAAGAAAACTACAATAAGGAGAACTACAAGATCACATGAGAACTACAAGATCACAGAGAACTACAAGATCACAGGAGAACTACAAGATCACAAGAGAACTACAAGATCACAAGAGAACTACAATAAGGAGAACTACAAGATCACAGAGAACTACAAGATCACAGGAGAACTACAAGATCACAGGAGAACTACAAGATCACAAGAGAACTACAAGATCACATGAGAACTACAAGATCACATGAGAACTACAAGATAACAGGAGAACTACAAGATCACAAGAGAACTACAATAAGGAGAACTACAAGATCACATGAGAACTACAAGATCACATGAGAACTACAAGATCACAGAGAACTACAAGATCACAGAGAACTACAAGATCACAAGAGAACTACAAGATCACAAGAGAACTACAATATGGAGAACTACAAGATCACATGAGAACTACAAGATCACAGGAGAACTACAAGATCACAAGAGAACTACAAGATCACATGAGAACTACAAGACCACAGGAGAACTACAAGATAACAGGAGAACTAAAAGATCAAAGGAGAACTACAAGATAACAGGAGAACTACAAGATCACAGGAGAACTACAAGATCACAAGAGAACTACAATAAGGAGAACTTCAAGATCACAAGAAAACTACAATAAGGAGAACTACAAGATCACATGAGAACTACAAGATCACAGAGAACTACAAGATCACAGGAGAACTACAAGATCACATGAGAACTACAAGATCACAGGAGAACTACAAGATCACAAGAGAACTACAAGATCACATGAGAACTACAAGATCACAGGAGAACTACAAGATAACAGGAGAACTACAAGATCACAGGAGAACTACAAGATAACAGGAGAACTACAAGATCACAGGAGAACTAAAAGATCACAAGAGAACTACAATAAGGAGAACTACAAGATCACAGAAAACTACAAGATCACAAGAGAACTACAAGATCACAAGAGAACTACAATAAGGAGAACTACAAGATCACATGAGAACTACAAAATCACAGGAGAACTACAAGATCACAGGAGAACTACAATAAGGAGAACTACAAGATCACATGAGAACTACAAGATCACAGGAGAACTACAAGATCACAGGAGAACTACAATAAGGAGAACTACAAGATCACAAGAAAACTACAATAAGGAGAACTACAAGATCACATGAGAACTACAAGATCACAGAGAACTACAAGATCACAGGAGAACTACAAGATCACAAGAGAACTACAAGATCACAAGAGAACTACAATAAGGAGAACTACAAGATCACAGAGAACTACAAGATCACAGGAGAACTACAAGATCACAGGAGAACTACAAGATCACATGAGAACTACAAGATCACATGAGAACTACAAGATAACAGGAGAACTACAAGATCACAAGAGAACTACAATAAGGAGAACTACAAGATCACATGAGAACTACAAGATCACATGAGAACTACAAGATCACAGAGAACTACAAGATCACAGAGAACTACAAGATCACAAGAGAACTACAAGATCACAAGAGAACTACAATATGGAGAACTACAAGATCACATGAGAACTACAAGATCACAGGAGAACTACAAGATCACAAGAGAACTACAAGATCACATGAGAACTACAAGATCACAGGAGAACTACAAGATAACAGGAGAACTAAAAGATCAAAGGAGAACTACAAGATAACAGGAGAACTACAAGATCACAGGAGAACTACAAGATCACAAGAGAACTACAATAAGGAGAACTACAAGATCACAAGAAAACTACAATAAGGAGAACTACAAGATCACATGAGAACTACAAGATCACAGAGAACTACAAGATCACAGGAGAACTACAAGATCACAAGAGAACTACAAGATCACAAGAGAACTACAATAAGGAGAACTACAAGATCACAGAGAACTACAAGATCACAGGAGAACTACAAGATCACAGGAGAACTACAAGATCACAAGAGAACTACAAGATCACATGAGAACTACAAGATCACATGAGAACTACAAGATAACAGGAGAACTACAAGATCACAAGAGAACAACAATGAGGAGAACTACAAGATCACAGAGAACTACAAGATCAAAAGAGAACTACAAGATCACAAGAGAACTACAATATGGAGAACTACAAGATCACAGGAGAACTACAAGATCACAAGAGAACTACAAGATCACATGAGAACTACAAGATCACATGAGAACTACAAGATAACAGGAGAACTACAAGATCACAAGAGAACAACAATAAGGAGAACTACAAGATCACAGAGAACTACAAGATCACAAGAGAACTACAAGATCACAAGAGAACTACAATAAAGAGAACTACAAGATCACATGAGAACTACAAGATCACAAGAGAACTACAAGATCACAAGAGAACTACAAGATCACAAGAAGATTACAAGAGAACTACAAGATCACATGAGAACTACAAGATCACAAGAGAACTTCAAGATCACAAGAAGATCACAAGATAACTACAAGAACACATGAGAACTACAAGATCACATGAGAACTACAAGATCACATGAGAACTACAAGATCACAAGAGAACTACAAGATCAAAGGAGAACTACAAGATAACAGGAGAACTACAAGATCACAAGAGAACTACAATAAGGAGAACTACAAGATCACAAGAGAACTACAATAAGGAGAACTACAAGATCACAGAGAACTACAAGATCACAGGAGAACTACAAGATCACAGGAGAACTACAAGATCACAAGAGAACTACAATAAGGAGAACTACAAGATCACAAGAAAACTACAATAAGGAGAACTACAAGATCACATGAGAACTACAAGATCACAGGAGAACTACAAGATCACAAGAGAACTACAAGATCACATGAGAACTACAAGATCACATGAGAACTACAAGATCACAGAGAACTACAAGATCACAAGAGAACTACAAGATCAAAGGAGAACTACAAGATAACAGGAGAACTACAAGATCACAAGAGAACTACAATAAGGAGAACTACAAGATCACAAGAGAACTACAATAAGGAGAACTACAAGATCACAGAGAACTACAAGATCACAAGAGAACTACAAGATCACAAGAGAACTACAAGATCACAAGAGAACTACAATAAGGAGAACTACAAGATCACATGAGAACTACAAGATCACAGGAGAACTACAAGATCACAAGAGAACTACAAGATCAAATGAGAACTACAAGATCACAGGAGAACTACAAGATAACAGGAGAACTACAAGATCACAAGAAGATCACAAGAGAACTACAAGATCACATGAGAACTACAAGATCACAGGAGAACTACAAGATCACAAGAAGATCACAAGAGAACTACAAGATCACAGAGAACTACAAGATCACAGGAGAACTACAAGATCACAAGAGAACTACAAGATCACAAGAGAACTACAATAAGGAGAAATACAAGATCACAGAGAACTACAAGATCACAGGAGAACTACAAGATCACAGGAGAACTACAAGATCACAAGAGAACTACAAGATCACAAGAGAACTACAAGATCAAAGGAGAACTACAAGATAACAGGAGAACTATAAGATCACAAGAGAACTACAATAAGGAGAACTACAAGATCACAAGAGAACTACAATAAGGAGAACTACAAGATCACAGAGAACTACAAGATCACAAGAGAACTACAAGATCACAAGAGACCTACAATAAGGAGAACTACAAGATCACAGAGAACTACAAGATCACAAGAGAACTCCAAGATCACAAGACAACTACAATAAGGAGAACTACAAGATCACATGAGAACTACAAGATAACAGGAGAACTACAAGATCACAGGAGAACTACAATAAGGAGAACTACAAGATCACAGGAGAACTACAAGATCACAAGAGAACTACAAGATCACATGAGAACTACAAGATCACAAGAGAACTACAAGATCACAAGAGAACTAAAAGATCACAAGAAGATCACAAGAGAACTACAAGATCACATGAGAACTACAAGATCACAAGAGAACTACAAGATCACAAGAAGATCACAAGAGAACTACAAGATCACATGAGAACTACAAGATCGCATGAGAACTACAAGATCACAGAGAACTACAAGATCACAGGAGAACTACAAGATCACAAGAGAACTACAAGATCAAAGGAGAACTACAAGATAACAGGAGAACTACAAGATCACAAGAGAACTACAATAAGGAGAACTACAAGATCACAAGAGAACTACAATAAGGAGAAATACAAGATCACAAGAGAACTACAAGATTCCAGGAAAACTACAAGATCACATGAGAACTACAAGATCACAAGAGAACTACAAGATCACATGAGAACTACAAGATCACAATAGAACTACAAGATCACAAGAAGATCACAAGAGAACTACAAGATCACATGAGAACTACAAGATCACAAGAGAACTACAAGATCACAAGAAGATCACAAGAGAACTACAAGATCAAATGAGAACTACATTATCACATGAGAACTACAAGATCACATGAGAACTACAAGATCACAGAGAACTACAAGATCACAGGAGAACTACAAGATCACAAGAGAACTACAAGATCACAAGAGAACTACAAGATCACAAGAAGATTACAAGAGAACTACAAGATCACATGAGAACTACAAGATCACAAGAGAACTTCAAGATCACAAGAAGATCACAAGATAACTACAAGAACACATGAGAACTACAAGATCACATGAGAACTACAAGATCACATGAGAACTACAAGATCACAAGAGAACTACAAGATGAAAGGAGAACTACAAGATAACAGGAGAACTACAAGATCACAAGAGAACTACAATAAGGAGAACTACAAGATCACAAGAGAACTACAATAAGGAGAACTACAAGATCACAGAGAACTACAAGATCACAGGAGAACTACAAGATCACAGGAGAACTACAAGATCACAAGAGAACTACAATAAGGAGAACTACAAGATCACAAGAAAACTACAATAAGGAGAACTACAAGATCACATGAGAACTACAAGATCACAGGAGAACTACAAGATCACAAGAGAACTACAAGATCACAAGAGAACTACAATAAGGAGAACTACAAGATCACAGAGAACTACAAGATCACAGGAGAACTACAAGATCACAGGAGAACTACAAGATCACAAGAGAACTACAAGATCACAAGAGAACTACAAGATCAAAGGAGAACTACAAGATAACAGGAGAACTATAAGATCACAAGAGAACTACAATAAGGAGAACTACAAGATCACAAGAGAACTACAATAAGGAGAACTACAAGATCACAGAGAACTACAAGATCACAAGAGAACTACAAGATCACAAGAGACCTACAATAAGGAGAACTACAAGATCACAGAGAACTACAACATCACAAGAGAACTCCAAGATCACAAGACAACTACAATAAGGAGAACTACAAGATCACATGAGAACTACAAGATAACAGGAGAACTACAAGATCACAGGAGAACTACAATAAGGAGAACTACAAGATCACAGGAGAACTACAAGATCACAAGAGAACTACAAGATCACATGAGAACTACAAGATCACAAGAGAACTACAAGATCACAAGAGAACTAAAAGATCACAAGAAGATCACAAGAGAACTACAAGATCACATGAGAACTACAAGATCACAAGAGAACTACAAGATCACAAGAAGATCACAAGAGAACTACAAGATCACATGAGAACTACAAGATCGCATGAGAACTACAAGATCACAGGAGAACTACAAGATCACAGGAGAACTACAAGATCACAAGAGAACTACAAGATCAAAGGAGAACTACAAGATAACAGGAGAACTACAAGATCACAAGAGAACTACAATAAGGAGAACTACAAGATCACAAGAGAACTACAATAAGGAGAAATACAAGATCACAAGAGAACTACAAGATTCCAGGAGAACTACAAGATCACATGAGAACTACAAGATCAGAAGAGAACTACAAGATCACATGAGAACTACAAGATCACAATAGAACTACAAGATCACAAGAAGATCACAAGAGAACTACAAGATCACATGAGAACTACAAGATCACATGAGAACTACAAGATCACAAGAGAACTACAAGATCACAAGAAGATCACAAGAGAACTAGAAGATCAAATGAGAACTACATTATCACATGAGAACTACAAGATCACATGAGAACTACACGATCACAGAGAACTACAAGATCACAGGAGAACTACAAGATCACAAGAGAACTACAAGATCACAGGAGAACTACAAGATCACAAGAGAACTACAATAAGGAGAACTACAAGATCACAAGAGAACTACAATAAGGAGAACTACAAGATCACAAAGAACTACAAGATCACAGGAGAACTACAAGATCACAGGAGAACTACAAGATCACAAGAGAACTACAAGATCACATGAGAACTACAAGATCACATGAGAACTACAAGATCACAGAGAACTACAAGATCACAAGAGAACTACAAGATCAAAGGAGAACTACAAGATAACAGGAGAACTACAAGATCACAAGAGAACTACAATAAGGAGAACTACAAGATCACAAGAGAACTACAATAAGGAGAACTACAAGATGACAGAGAACTACAAGATCACAAGAGAACTACAAGATCACAAGAGAACTACAAGATCACAAGAGAACTACAATAAGGAGAACTAAAAGATCATATGAGAACTACAAGATCACAGGAGAACTACAAGATCGCAAGAGAACTACAAGATCAAATGAGAACTACAAGATCACAGGAGAACTACAAGATAACAGGAGAACTACAAGATCACAAGAAGATCACAAGAGAACTACAAGATCACATGAGAACTACAAGATCACAGGAGAACTACAAGATCACAAGAAGATCACAAGAGAACTACAAGATCACATGAGAACTACAAGATCACATGAGAACTACAAGATCACATGAGAACTACAAGATCACAGGAGAACTACAAGATCACAAGAGAACTAGAAGATCACAAGAGAACTACAATAAGGAGAACTACAAGATCACAGAGAACTACAAGATCACAAGAGAACTACAATAAGGAGAACTACAAGATCACAGAGAACTACAAGATCACATGAGAACTACAAGATCACAAGAGAACTACAATAAAGAGAACTACAAGATCACAGGAGAACTACAAGATCACAGGAGAACTACAAGATCACAAGAGAACTACAAGATCACATGAGAACTACAAGATCACAGGAGAACTACAAGATAACAGGAGAACTACAAGATCACAAGAGAACTACAAGATAACAGGAGAACTACAAGATCACAGGAGAACTAGAAGATCACAAGAGAACTACAAGATCACAAGAGAACTACAAGATCACAAGAGAACTACAATAAGGAGAACTAAAAGATCATATGAGAACTACAAGATCACAGGAGAACTACAAGATCGCAAGAGAACTACAAGATCAAATGAGAACTACAAGATCATAGGAGAACTACAAGATAACAGGAGAACTACAAGATCACAAGAAGATCACAAGAGAACTACAAGATCACATGAGAACTACAAGATCACAGGAGAACTACAAGATCACAAGAAGATCACAAGAGAACTACAAGATCACATGAGAACTACAAGATCACATGAGAACTACAAGATCACATGAGAACTACAAGATCACAGGAGAACTACAAGATCACAAGAGAACTAGAAGATCACAAGAGAACTACAATAAGGAGAACTACAAGATCACAGAGAACTACAAGATCACAAGAGAACTACAATAAGGAGAACTACAAGATCACAGAGAACTACAAGATCACAAGAGAACTACAAGATCACAAGAGAACTACAATAAAGAGAACTACAAGATCACAGGAGAACTACAAGATCACAGGAGAACTACAAGATCACAAGAGAACTACAAGATCACATGAGAACTACAAGATCACAGGAGAACTACAAGATAACAGGAGAACTACAAGATCACAGGAGAACTACAAGATAACAGGAGAACTACAAGATCACAGGAGAACTAAAAGATCACAAGAGAACTACAATAAGGAGAACTACAAGATCACAAGAGAACTACAATAAGGAGAACTACAAGATCACAAGAGAACTACAAGATCACAAGAGAACTACAATAAGGAGAACTACAAGATCACATGAGAACTACAAAATCACAGGAGAACTACAAGATCACAGGAGAACTACAATAAGGAGAACTACAAGATCACATGAGAACTACAAGATCACAGGAGAACTACAAGATCACAGGAGAACTACAAGATCACAAGAGAACTACAATAAGGAGAACTACAAGATCACAAGAAAACTACAATAAGGAGAACTACAAGATCACATGAGAACTACAAGATCACAGAGAACTACAAGATCACAGGAGAACTACAAGATCACAAGAGAACTACAAGATCACAAGAGAACTACAATAAGGAGAACTACAAGATCACAGAGAACTACAGTATCACAGGAGAACTACAAGATCACAGGAGAACTACAAGATCACAAGAGAACTACAAGATCACAAGAGAACTACAAGATCACAAGAGACCTACAATAAGGAGAACTACAAGATCACAGAGAACTACAAGATCACAAGAGAACTCCAAGATCACAAGACAACTACAATAAGGAGAACTACAAGATCACATGAGAACTACAAGATAACAGGAGAACTACAAGATCACAGGAGAACTACAATAAGGAGAACTACAAGATCACAGGAGAACTACAAGATCACAAGAGAACTACAAGATCACATGAGAACTACAAGATCACAAGAGAACTACAAGATCACAAGAGAACTAAAAGATCACAAGAAGATCACAAGAGAACGACAAGATCACATGAGAACTACAAGATCACAAGAGAACTACAAGATCACAAGAAGATCACAAGAGAACTACAAGATCACATGAGAACTACAAGATCGCATGAGAACTACAAGATCACAGAGAACTACAAGATCACAGGAGAACTACAAGATCACAAGAGAACTACAAGATCAAAGGAGAACTACAAGATAACAGGAGAACTACAAGATCACAAGAGAACTACAATAAGGAGAACTACAAGATCACAAGAGAACTACAATAAGGAGAAATACAAGATCACAAGAGAACTACAAGATTCCAGGAGAACTACAAGATCACATGAGAACTACAAGATCACAAGAGAACTACAAGATCACATGAGAACTACAAGATCACAATAGAACTACAAGATCACAAGAAGATCACAAGAGAACTACAAGATCACATGAGAACTACAAGATCACAAGAGAACTACAAGATCACAAGAAGATCACAAGAGAACTACAAGATCAAATGAGAACTACATTATCACATGAGAACTACAAGATCACATGAGAACTACAAGATCACAGAGAACTACAAGATCACAGGAGAACTACAAGATCACAAGAGAACTACAAGATCACAGGAGAACTACAAGATCACAAGAGAACTACAATAAGGAGAACTACAAGATCACAAGAGAACTACAATAAGGAGAACTACAAGATCACAAAGAACTACAAGATCACAGGAGAACTACAAGATCACAGGAGAACTACAAGATCACAAGAGAACTACAAGATCACATGAGAACTACAAGATCACATGAGAACTACAAGATCACAGAGAACTACAAGATCACAAGAGAACTACAAGATCAAAGGAGAACTACAAGATAACAGGAGAACTACAAGATCACAAGAGAACTACAATAAGGAGAACTACAAGATCACAAGAGAACTACAATAAGGAGAACTACAAGATCACAGAGAACTACAAGATCACAAGAGAACTACAAGATCACAAGAGAACTACAAGATCACAAGAGAACTACAATAAGGAGAACTAAAAGATCACATGAGAACTACAAGATCACAGGAGAACTACAAGATCACAAGAGAACTACAAGATCAAATGAGAACTACAAGATCACAGGAGAACTACAAGATAACAGGAGAACTACAAGATCACAAGAAGATCACAAGAGAACTACAAGATCACATGAGAACTACAAGATCACAGGAGAACTACAAGATCACAAGAAGATCACAAGAGAACTACAAGATCACATGAGAACTACAAGATCACATGAGAACTACAAGATAACAGGAGAACTACAAGATCACAAGAGAACTAGAAGATCACAAGAGAACTACAATAAGGAGAACTACAAGATCACAGAGAACTACAAGATCACAGGAGAACTACAAGATCACAGGAGAACTACAAGATCACAAGAGAACTACAAGATCACATGAGAACTACAAGATCACAGAGAACTACAAGATCACAGGAGAACTACAAGATCACAAGAGAACTACAAGATCAAAGGAGAACTAGAAGATAACAGGAGAACTACAAGATCACAAGAGAACTACAATAAGGAGAACTACTAGATCACAAGAGAACTACAATAAGGAGAACTACAAGATCACAGAGAACTGCAAGATCACAAGAGAACTACAAGATCACATGAGAACTACAAGATAACAGGAGAACTACAAGATAACAGGAGAACTACAAGATCACAAGAGAACTACAAGATAACAGGAGAACTACAAGATCACAGGAGAACTACAAGATCACAAGAGAACTACAATAAGGAGAACTACAAGATCAAAGGAGAACTACAAGATAACAGGAGAACTATAAGATCACAAGAGAACTACAATAAGGAGAACTACAAGATCACAAGAGAACTACAATAAGGAGAACTACAAGATCACAGAGAACTACAAGATCACAAGAGAACTACAAGATCACAAGAGACCTACAATAAGGAGAACTACAAGATCACAGAGAACTACAAGATCACAAGAGAACTCCAAGATCACAAGACAACTACAATAAGGAGAACTACAAGATCACATGAGAACTACAAGATAACAGGAGAACTACAAGATCACAGGAGAACTACAATAAGGAGAACTACAAGATCACAGGAGAACTACAAGATCACAAGAGAACTACAAGATCACATGAGAACTACAAGATCACAAGAGAACTACAAGATCACAAGAGAACTAAAAGATCACAAGAAGATCACAAGAGAACGACAAGATCACATGAGAACTACAAGATCACAAGAGAACTACAAGATCACAAGAAGATCACAAGAGAACTACAAGATCACATGAGAACTACAAGATCGCATGAGAACTACAAGATCACAAGAGAACTACAATAAGGAGAACTACAAGATAACAGGAGAACTACAAGATCACAAGAGAACTACAATAAGGAGAACTACAAGATCACAAGAGAACTACAATAAGGAGAAATACAAGATCACAAGAGAACTACAAGATTCCAGGAGAACTACAAGATCACATGAGAACTACAAGATCACAATAGAACTACAAGATCACAAGAAGATCACAAGAGAACTACAAGATCACATGAGAACTACAAGATCACAAGAGAACTACAAGATCACAAGAAGATCACAAGAGAACTACAAGATCAAATGAGAACTACATTATCACATGAGAACTACAAGATCACATGAGAACTACAAGATCACAGAGAACTACAAGATCACAGGAGAACTACAAGATCACAAGAGAACTACAAGATCACAGGAGAACTACAAGATCACAAGAGAACTACAATAAGGAGAACTACAAGATCACAAGAGAACTACAATAAGGAGAACTACAAGATCAGAAAGAACTACAAGATCACAGGAGAACTACAAGATCACAGGAGAACTACAAGATCACAAGAGAACTACAAGATCACATGAGAACTACAAGATCACATGAGAACTACAAGATCACAGAGAACTACAAGATCACAAGAGAACTACAAGATCAAAGGAGAACTACAAGATAACAGGAGAACTACAAGATCACAAGAGAACTACAATAAGGAGAACTACAAGATCACAAGAGAACTACAATAAGGAGAACTACAAGATCACAGAGAACTACAAGATCACAAGAGAACTACAAGATCACAAGAGAACTACAAGATCACAAGAGAACTACAATAAGGAGAACTAAAAGATCACATGAGAACTACAAGATCACAGGAGAACTACAAGATCACAAGAGAACTACAAGATCAAATGAGAACTACAAGATCACAGGAGAACTACAAGATAACAGGAGAACTACAAGATCACAAGAAGATCACAAGAGAACTACAAGATCACATGAGAACTACAAGATCACAGGAGAACTACAAGATCACAAGAAGATCACAAGAGAACTACAAGATCACATGAGAACTACAAGATCACATGAGAACTACAAGATCACAGGAGAACTACAAGATCACAAGAGAACTAGAAGATCACAAGAGAACTACAATAAGGAGAACTACAAGATCACAGAGAACTACAAGATCACAGGAGAACTACAAGATCACAGGAGAACTACAAGATCACATGAGAACTACAAGATCACAGAGAACTACAAGATCACAGGAGAACTACAAGATCACAAGAGAACTACAAGATCACATGAGAACTACAAGATCACATGAGAACTACAAGATAACAGGAGAACTACAAGATCACAAGAGAACAACGATAAGGAGAACTACAAGATCACAGAGAACTACAAGATCACAAGAGAACTACAAGATCACAAGAGAACTACAATATGGAGAACTACAAGATCACATGAGAACTACAAGATCACAGGAGAACTACAAGATCACAAGAGAACTACAAGATCACAGAGAACTACAAGATCACAGGAGAACTACAAGATCACAAGAGAACTACAAGATCACATGAGAACTACAAGATCACATGAGAACTACAAGATAACAGGAGAACTACAAGATCACAAGAGAACAACGATAAGGAGAACTACAAGATCACAGAGAACTACAAGATCACAAGAGAACTACAAGATCACAAGAGAACTACAATATGGAGAACTACAAGATCACATGAGAACTACAAGATCACAGGAGAACTACAAGATCACAAGAGAACTACAAGATCACATGAGAACTACAAGATCACAGGAGAACTACAAGATAACAGGAGAACTAAAAGATCAAAGGAGAACTACAAGATAACAGGAGAACTACAAGATCACAGGAGAACTACAAGATCACAAGAGAACTACAATAAGGAGAACTACAAGATCACAAGAAAACTACAATAAGGAGAACTACAAGATCACATGAGAACTACAAGATCACAGAGAACTACAAGATCACAGGAGAACTACAAGATCACAAGAGAACTACAAGATCACAAGAGAACTACAATAAGGAGAACTACAAGATCACAGAGAATTACAAGATCACAGGAGAACTACAAGATCACAGGAGAACTACAAGATCACAAGAGAACTACAAGATCACATGAGAACTACAAGATCACATGAGAACTACAAGATAACAGGAGAACTACAAGATCACAAGAGAACAACAATAAGGAGAACTACAAGATCACAGAGAACTACAAGATCACAAGAGAACTACAAGATCACAAGAGAACTACAATATGGAGAACTACAAGATCACAGGAGAACTACAAGATCACAAGAGAACTACAAGATCACATGAGAACTACAAGATCACATGAGAACTACAAGATAACAGGAGAACTACAAGATCACAAGAGAACAACAATAAGGAGAACTACAAGATCACAGAGAACTACAAGATCACAAGAGAACTACAAGATCACAAGAGAACTACAATATGGAGAACTACAAGATCACATGAGAACTACAAGATCACAGGAGAACTACAAGATCACAAGAGAACTACAAGATCACATGAGAACTACAAGATCACAGGAGAACTACAAGATAACAGGAGAACTAAAAGATCAAAGGAGAACTACAAGATAACAGGAGAACTACAAGATCACAGGAGAACTACAAGATCACAAGAGAACTACAATAAGGAGAACTACAAGATCACAAGAGAACTACAATAAGGAGAACTACAAGATCACATGAGAACTACAAGATCACAGGAGAACTACAAGATCACATGAGAACTACAAGATCACAAGAGAACTACGAGATCACAAGAGAACTACAAGATCACAAGAAGATCACAAGAGAACTACAAGATCACATGAGAACTACAAGATCACATGAGAACTACAAGATCACAGAGAACTACAAGATCACAGGAGAACTACAAGATCACAAGAGAACTACAAGATCAAAGGAGAACTACAAGATAACAGGAGAACTACAAGATCACAAGAGAACTACAATAAGGAGAACTACAAGATCACAAGAGAACTACAATAAGGAGAACTACAAGATCATAGAGAACTACAAGATCACAAGAGAACTACAAGATCACAAGAGATCTACAATAAGGAGAACTACAAGATCACATGAGAACTACAAGATCACAGGAGAACTACAAGATCACAAGAGAACTACAAGATCATAGAGAACTACAATATCACAAGAGAACTACAAGATCACAAGAGAAATACAATAAGGAGAACTACAAGATCACATGAGAACTACAAGATCACAGGAGAACTACAAGATCACAAGAGAACTACAAGATCACATGAGAACTACAAGATCACAGGAGAACTACAAGATAACAGGAGAACTACAAGATCACAGGAGAACTACAAGATAACAGGAGAACTACAAGATCACAGGAGAACTACAAGATCACAAGAGAACTACAATAAGTAGAACTACAAGATCATAAGAGAACAACAATAAGGAGAACTACAAGATCACAAGAGAACTACAAGATCACAAGAGAACTACAAGATCACAAGAGAACTACAATAAGGAGAACTACAAGATCACATGAGAACTACAAGATCACAGGAGAACTACAAGATCACATGAGAACTACAAGATCACAAGAGAACTACAAGATCACATGAGAACTACAAGATCACAAGAGAACTACAAGATCACAAGAAGATCACAAGAGAACTACAAGATCACATGAGAACTACAAGATCACATGCGAACTACAAGATCACAGAGAACTACAAGATCACAGGAGAACTACAAGATCACAAGAGAACTACAAGATCACAAGAGAACTACAATAAGGAGAACTACAAGATCACAGACAATTATAAGATCACAGGAGAACTACAAGATCACAGGAGAACTACAAGATCACAAGAGAATTACAAGATCACATGAGAACTACAAGATCACATGAGAACTACAAGATCACAAGAGAACTACAAGATTACAGGAGAACTACAAGATCACAAGAGAACTACAAGATCAAAGGAGAACTACAAGATAACAGGAGAACTACAAGATCACAAGAGAACTACAATAAGGAGAACTACAAGATCACAAGAGAACTACAATAAGGAGAACTACAAGATCACAGAGAACTACAAGATCACAAGAGAACTACAAGATCACATGAGAACAACAAGATCACAGGAGAACTACAAGATCACAAGAGAACTACAAGATCACAGGAGAACTACAAGATAACAGGAGAACTACAAGATCACAGGAGAACTACAAGATCACAAGAGAACTACAAGATCACAGGAGAACTACAAGATCACAAGAGAACTACAATAAGGAGAACTACAAGATCACAAGAGAACTACAATAAGGAGAACTACAAGATCACAAAGAACTACAAGATCACAGGAGAACTACAAGATCACAGGAGAACTACAAGATCACAAGAGAACTACAAGATCACATGAGAACTACAAGATCACATGAGAACTACAAGATCACAGAGAACTACAAGATCACAAGAGAACTACAAGATCAAAGGAGAACTACAAGATAACAGGAGAACTACAAGATCACAAGAGAACTACAATAAGGAGAACTACAAGATCACAAGAGAACTACAATAAGGAGAACTACAAGATCACAGAGAACTACAAGATCACAAGAGAACTACAAGATCACAAGAGAACTACAAGATCACAAGAGAACTACAATAAGGAGAACTAAAAGATCACATGAGAACTACAAGATCACAGGAGAACTACAAGATCACAAGAGAACTACAAGATCAAATGAGAACTACAAGATCACAGGAGAACTACAAGATAACAGGAGAACTACAAGATCACAAGAAGATCACAAGAGAACTACAAGATCACATGAGAACTACAAGATCACAGGAGAACTACAAGATCACAAGAAGATCACAAGAGAACTACAAGATCACATGAGAACTACAAGATCACATGAGAACTACAAGATCACAGGAGAACTACAAGATCACAAGAGAACTAGAAGATCACAAGAGAACTACAATAAGGAGAACTACAAGATCACAGAGAACTACAAGATCACAGGAGAACTACAAGATCACAGGAGAACTACAAGATCACAAGAGAACTACAAGATCACATGAGAACTACAAGATCACAGAGAACTACAAGATCACAGGAGAACTACAAGATCACAAGAGAACTACAAGATCAAAGGAGAACTAGAAGATAACAGGAGAACTACAAGATCACAAGAGAACTACAATAAGGAGAACTACTAGATCACAAGAGAACTACAATAAGGAGAACTACAAGATCACAGAGAACTACAAGATCACAAGAGAACTACAAGATCACATGAGAACTACAAGATAACAGGAGAACTACAAGATAACAGGAGAACTACAAGATCACAAGAGAACTACAAGATAACAGGAGAACTACAAGATCACAGGAGAACTACAAGATCACAAGAGAACTACAATAAGGAGAACTACAAGATCACAAGAGAACTACAATAAGGAGAACTACAAGACCACAGAGAACTACAAGATCACAAGAGAACTACAAGATCACAAGAGAACTACAATAAGGAGAACTACAAGATCACATGAGAACTACAAGATCACAGGAGAACTACAAGATCACATGAGAACTACAAGATCACAAGAGAACTACAAGATCACAAGAGAACTACAATAAGGAGAACTACAAGATCACAGAGAACTACAAGATCACAAGAGAACTACAAGATCACAAGAGAACTACAATAAAGAGAACTACAAGATCACATGAGAACTACAAGATCACAGGAGAACTACAAGATCACAAGAGAACTAGAAGAAGAATTTATACTTTATTGATCCCGCGAGGGGAAATTCGTTTTTTACACTCTGTCTAGTAAACATGCTACACAAACATGAACTGAAATACACACACATGCACAAACAGGATCCTGTGGACATGCACTAATGGAGAGGTCTCAGAGTGAGGGGGCTGCCCTACGGCGGGCGCTCCTGAGCTTGTGGGGGGGGGGGGGGTTAGGTGCCTTGCTCAAGGGCACCTCGGCAGTGCTCAGGAAGTGGCCTGGCACCTCTCCAGCTACCAGACCAATTTCCGGACTTGGTCCGTGCCGGGACTTGAACCGGCGACCTTCCGATTCCCAACCCAAGTCCCTACAGACTGAGCTACTGCCGCCCACAAACTACAAGATCACATGAGAACTACAAGATCACAGGAGAACTACAAGATAACAGGAGAACTACAAGATCACAGGAGAACTACAAGATAACAGGAGAACTACAAGATCACAGGAGAACTAAAAGATCACAAGAGAACTACAATAAGGAGAACTACAAGATCACAGAAAACTACAAGATCACAAGAGAACTACAAGATCACAAGAGAACTACAATAAGGAGAACTACAAGATCACATGAGAACTACAAAATCACAGGAGAACTACAAGATCACAGGAGAACTACAATAAGGAGAACTACAAGATCACATGAGAACTACAAGATCACAGGAGAACTACAAGATCACAGGAGAACTACAATAAGGAGAACTACAAGATCACAAGAAAACTACAATAAGGAGAACTACAAGATCACATGAGAACTACAAGATCACAGAGAACTACAAGATCACAGGAGAACTACAAGATCACAAGAGAACTACAAGATCACAAGAGAACTACAATAAGGAGAACTACAAGATCACAGAGAACTACAAGATCACAGGAGAACTACAAGATCACAGGAGAACTACAAGATCACAAGAGAACTACAAGATCACATGAGAACTACAAGATCACATGAGAACTACAAGATAACAGGAGAACTACAAGATCACAAGAGAACAACGATAAGGAGAACTACAAGATCACAGAGAACTACAAGATCACAGGAGAACTACAAGATCACAAGAGAACTACAATATGGAGAACTACAAGATCACATGAGAACTACAAGATCACAGGAGAACTACAAGATCACAAGAGAACTACAAGATCACATGAGAACTACAAGATCACAGGAGAACTACAAGATAACAGGAGAACTAAAAGATCAAAGGAGAACTACAAGATAACAGGAGAACTACAAGATCACAGGAGAACTACAAGATCACAAGAGAACTACAATAAGGAGAACTACAAGATCACAAGAAAACTACAATAAGGAGAACTACAAGATCACATGAGAACTACAAGATCACAGAGAACTACAAGATCACAGGAGAACTACAAGATCACAAGAGAACTACAAGATCACAAGAGAACTACAATAAGGAGAACTACAAGATCACAGAGAACTACAAGATCACAGGAGAACTACAAGATCACAGGAGAACTACAAGATCACAAGAGAACTACAAGATCACATGAGAACTACAAGATCACATGAGAACTACAAGATAACAGGAGAACTACAAGATCACAAGAGAACAACAATAAGGAGAACTACAAGATCACAGAGAACTACAAGATCACAAGAGAACTACAAGATCACAAGAGAACTACAATATGGAGAACTACAAGATCACAGGAGAACTACAAGATCACAAGAGAACTACAAGATCACATGAGAACTACAAGATCACATGAGAACTACAAGATAACAGGAGAACTACAAGATCACAAGAGAACAACAATAAGGAGAACTACAAGATCACAGAGAACTACAAGATCACAATAGAACTACAAGATCACAAGAGAACTACAATATGGAGAACTACAAGATCACATGAGAACTACAAGATCACAGGAGAACTACAAGATCACAAGAGAACTACAAGATCACATGAGAACTACAAGATCACAGGAGAACTACAAGATAACAGGAGAACTAAAAGATCAAAGGAGAACTACAAGATAACAGGAGAACTACAAGATCACAGGAGAACTACAAGATCACAAGAGAACTACAATAAGGAGAACTACAAGATCACAAGAGAACTACAATAAGGAGAACTACAAGATCACATGAGAACTACAAGATCACAGGAGAACTACAAGATCACATGAGAACTACAAGATCACAAGAGAACTACGAGATCACAAGAGAACTACAAGATCACAAGAAGATCACAAGAGAACTACAAGATCACATGAGAACTACAAGATCACATGAGAACTACAAGATCACAGAGAACTACAAGATCACAGGAGAACTACAAGATCACAAGAGAACTACAAGATCAAAGGAGAACTACAAGATAACAGGAGAACTACAAGATCACAAGAGAACTACAATAAGGAGAACTACAAGATCACAAGAGAACTACAATAAGGAGAACTACAAGATCATAGAGAACTACAAGATCACAAGAGAACTACAAGATCACAAGAGAACTACAATAAGGAGAACTACAAGATCACATGAGAACTACAAGATCACAGGAGAACTACAAGATCACAAGAGAACTACAAGATCATAGAGAACTACAATATCACAAGAGAACTACAAGATCACAAGAGAAATACAATAAGGAGAACTACAAGATCACATGAGAACTACAAGATCACAGGAGAACTACAAGATCACAAGAGAACTACAAGATCACATGAGAACTACAAGATCACAGGAGAACTACAAGATAACAGGAGAACTACAAGATCACAGGAGAACTACAAGATAACAGGAGAACTACAAGATCACAGGAGAACTACAAGATCACAAGAGAACTACAATAAGTAGAACTACAAGATCATAAGAGAACAACAATAAGGAGAACTACAAGATCACAAGAGAACTACAAGATCACAAGAGAACTACAAGATCACAAGAGAACTACAATAAGGAGAACTACAAGATCACATGAGAACTACAAGATCACAGGAGAACTACAAGATCACATGAGAACTACAAGATCACAAGAGAACTACAAGATCACATGAGAACTACAAGATCACAAGAGAACTACAAGATCACAAGAAGATCACAAGAGAACTACAAGATCACATGAGAACTACAAGATCACATGCGAACTACAAGATCACAGAGAACTACAAGATCACAGGAGAACTACAAGATCACAAGAGAACTACAAGATCACAAGAGAACTACAATAAGGAGAACTACAAGATCACAGACAATTATAAGATCACAGGAGAACTACAAGATCACAGGAGAACTACAAGATCACAAGAGAACTACAAGATCACATGAGAACTACAAGATCACATGAGAACTACAAGATCACAAGAGAACTACAAGATTACAGGAGAACTACAAGATCACAAGAGAACTACAAGATCAAAGGAGAACTACAAGATAACAGGAGAACTACAAGATCACAAGAGAACTACAATAAGGAGAACTACAAGATCACAAGAGAACTACAATAAGGAGAACTACAAGATCACAGAGAACTACAAGATCACAAGAGAACTACAAGATCACATGAGAACAACAAGATCACAGGAGAACTACAAGATCACAAGAGAACTACAAGATCACAGGAGAACTACAAGATAACAGGAGAACTACAAGATCACATGAGAACTACAAGATCACAAGAGAACTACAAGATCACAAGAAGATCACAAGAGAACTACAAGATCACATGAGAACTACAAGATCACATGAGAACTACAAGATCACATGAGAACTACAAGATCACAGAGAACTACAAGATCACAGGAGAACTACAAGATCACAAGAGAACTACAAGATCAAAGGAGAACTACAAGATCAAAGGAGAACTACAAGATAACAGGAGAACTACAATAAGGAGAACTACAAGATCACAAGAGAACTACAATAAGAACTACAAGATCACAGAGAACTACAAGATCACAAGAGAACTACAAGATCACAAGAGAACTACAAGAAGGAGAACTACAAGATCACATGAGAACTACAAGATCACAGGAGAACTACAAGATCACAAGAGAACTACAAGATCACATGAGAACTACAAGATTACAGGAGAACTACAAGATCACAAGAGAACTACAAGATCAAAGGAGAACTACAAGATAACAGGAGAACTACAAGATCACAAGAGAACTACAATAAGGAGAACTACAAGATCACAAGAGAACTACAATAAGGAGAACTACAAGATCACAGAGAACTACAAGATCACAAGAGAACTACAAGATCACATGAGAACTACAAGATCACAGGAGAACGACAAGATCACAAGAGAACTACAAGATCACAGGAGAACTACAAGATAACAGGAGAACTACAAGATAACAGGAGAACTACAAGATCACAAGAGAACTACAAGATAATAGGAGAACTACAAGATCACAGGAGAACTACAAGATCACAAGAGAACTACAATAAGGAGAACTCCAAGATCACAAGAGAACTACAATAAGGACTACAAGATCACAGAGAACTACAAGATCACAAGAGAACTACAAGATCACAAGAGAACTACAAGATGGAGAACTACAAGATCACATGAGAACTACAAGATCACAGGAGAACTACAAGATCACAAGAGAACTACAAGATCACATGAGAACTACAAGATTACAGGAGAACTACAAGATCACAAGAGAACTACAAGATCAAAGGAGAACTACAAGATAACAGGAGAACTACAAGATTAGAGGAGAACTACAAGATCACAAGAGAACTACAATAAGGAGAACTACAAGATCACAAGAGAACTACAATAAGGAGAACTACAAGATCACAAGAGAACTACAAGATCACAGGAGAACTACAAGATCACATGAGAACTACAAGATCACAAGAGAACTAGAAGATCACATGAGCAGTACAAGATCACAAGAGAACTACAAGATCACAAGAAGATCACAAGAGAACTACAAGATCACAAGAAGATCACAAGAGAACTACAAGATCACATGAGAACTACAAGATCACAAGAGAACTACAAGATCACATGAGAACTACAAGATCACATGAGAACTACAAGATCACAGAGAACTACAAGATCACATGAGAACTACAAGATCACAGGAGAACTACAAGATCACAAGAGAACTACAATAAGGAGAACTACAAGATCACAAGAGAACTACAATAAGGAGAACTACAAGATCACAGAGAACTACAAGATCACAGGAGAACTACAAGATCACAAGAGAACTACAAGATCACAAGAAGATCACAAGAGAACTACAAGATCACATGAGAACTACAAGATCACAAGAGAACTACAAGATCACAAGAAGATCACAAGAGAACTACAAGATCACATGAGAACTACAAGATCACATGAGAACTACAAGATCACATGAGAACTACAAGATCACAGAGAACTACATGATCACAGGAGAACTACAAGATCACATGAGAACTACAAGATCACATGAGAACTACAAGATCACAAGAGAACTACAAGATCACATGAGAACTACAAGATCACATGAGAACTACAAGATCACAGAGAACTACAAGATCACAGGAGAACTACAAGATCACAAGAGAACTACAAGATCAAAGGAGAACTACAAGATCAAAGGAGAACTACAAGATAACAGGAGAACTACAAGATCACAAGAGAACTACAATAAGGAGAACTACAAGATCACAAGAGAACTACAATAAGGAGAACTACAAGATCACAGAGAACTACAAGATCACAAGAGAACTACAAGATCACAAGAGAACTACAAGATCACAGAGAACTACAAGATCACAGGAGAACTACAATAAGGAGAACTACAAGATCACATGAGAACTACAAGATCACAAGAGAACTACAATAAGGAGAACTACAAGATCACATGAGAACTACAAGATCACAGGAGAACTACAAGATCACAAGAGAACTACAATAAGGAGAACTACAAGATCACATGAGAACTACAAGATCACAGGAGAACTACAAGATCACAAGAGAACTACAAGATCACATGAGAACTACAAGATCACAGGAGAACTACAAGATCACAAGAGAACTACAATAAGGAGAACTACAAGATCACATGAGAACTACAAGATCACAGGAGAACTACAAGATCACAAGAGAACTACAAGATCACATGAGAACTACAAGATCACAGGAGAACTACAAGATAACAGGAGAACTACAAGATCACAGGAGAACTACAAGATAACAGTAGAACTACAAGATCACATGAGAACTACAAGATCACAAGAGAACTACAATAAGGAGAACTACAAGATCACAAGAGAACTACAAGATCACAGGAGAACTACAAGATCACACGAGAACTACAAGATCACAAGAGAACTAGAAGATCACATGAGCACTACAAGATCACAAGAGAACTACAAGATCACAAGAAGATCACAAGAGAACAACAAGATCACATGAGAACTACAAGATCACAAGAGAACTACAAGATCACAAGAAGATCATAAGAGAACTACAAGATCACATGAGAACTACAAGATCACATGAGAACTACAAGATCACAGAGAACTACAAGATCACAGGAGAACTACAATATCACAAGAGAACTACAAGATCACAGGAGAACTACAAGATCACAAGAGAACTACAATAAGGAGAACTACAAGATCACAAGAGAACTACAATAAGGAGAACTACAAGATCACAGAGAACTACAAGATCACAGGAGAACTACAAGATCACAGGAGAACTACAAGATCACAAGAGAACTACAAGATCACATGAGAACTACAAGATCACAAGAGAACTACAAGATCACAAGAGAACTACAAGATCACAAGAAGATCACAAGAGAACTACAAGATCACATGAGAACTACAAGATCACAAGAGAACTACAAGATCACAAGAAGATCACAAGAGAACTACAAGATCACATGAGAACTACAAGATCACATGAGAACTACAAGATCACATGAGAACTACAAGATCACAGAGAACTACATGATCACAGGAGAACTACAAGATCACATGAGAACTACAAGATCACATGAGAACTACAAGATCACAAGAGAACTACAAGATCACATGAGAACTACAAGATCACATGAGAACTACAAGATCACATGAGAACTACAAGATCACAAGAGAACTACAATAAGGAGAACTACAAGATCACAAGAGAACTACAATAAGGAGAACTACAAGATCACAGAGAACTACAAGATCACAAGAGAACTACAAGATCACAAGAGAACTACAATATGGAGAACTACAAGATCACATGAGAACTACAAGATCACAGGAGAACTACAAGATCACAGGAGAACTACAAGATAACAGGAGAACTACAAGATCACAGGAGAATTACAAGATCACAAGAGAACTACAATAAGGAGAACTACAAGATCACAGAGAACTACAAGATCACAAGAGAACTACAAGATCACAAGAGAACTACAATAAGGAGAACTACAAGATCACAAGAGAACTACAATAAGGAGAACTACAAGATCACAAGAGAACTACAAGATCACAAGAAGATCACAAGAGAACCACAAGATCACATGAGAACTACAAGATCACATGAGAACTACAAGATCACATGAGAACTACAAGATCACAGAGAACTACAAGATCACAGGAGAACTACAAGATCACAAGAGAACTACAAGATCAAAGGAGAACTACAAGATCAAAGGAGAACTACAAGATAACAGGAGAACTACAAGATCACAAGAGAACTACAATAAGGAGAACTACAAGATCACAAGAGAACTACAATAAGAACTACAAGATCACAGAGAACTACAAGATCACAAGAGAACTACAAGATCACAAGAGAACTACAAGAAGGAGAACTACAAGATCACATGAGAACTACAAGATCACAGGAGAACTACAAGATCACAAGAGAACTACAAGATCACATGAGAACTACAAGATCACAGCAGAACTACAAGATAACAGGAGAAATACAAGATCACAGGAGAACTACAAGATAACAGGAGAACTACAAGATTAGAGGAGAACTACAAGATCACAAGAGAACTACAATAAGGAGAACTACAAGATCACAAGAGAACTACAATAAGGAGAACTACAAGATCACAGAGAACTACAAGATCACAAGAGAACTACAAGATCACAAGAGAACTACAAGATCACAAGAAGATCACAAGAGAACTACAAGATCACATGAGAACTACAAGATCACAAGAGAACTACAAGATCACATGAGAACTACAAGATCACAGAGAACTACAAGATCACAGGAGAACTACAAGATCACAAGAGAACTACAAGATCACAGGAGAACTACAAGATCACAAGAGAACTACAATAAGGAGAACTAAAAGATCACAAGAGAACTACAATAAGGAGAACTACAAGATCACAGAGAACTACAAGATCACAGGAGAACTACAAGATCACAAGAGAACTACAAGATCACAAGAGAACTACAAGATCACAAGAAGATCACAAGAGAACTACAAGATCACATGAGAACTACAAGATCACAAGAGAACTACAAGATCACAAGAAGATCACAAGAGAACTACAAGATCACATGAGAACTACAAGATCACATGAGACCTACAAGATCACAGAGAACTACATGATCACAGGAGAACTACAAGATCACATGAGAACTACAAGATCACATGAGAACTACAAGATCACAAGAGAACTACAAGATCACATGAGAACTACAAGATCACATGAGAACTACAAGATCACAGAGAACTACAAGATCACAGGAGAACTACAAGATCACAAGAGAACTACAAGATCAAAGGAGAACTACAAGATCAAAGGAGAACTACAAGATAACAGGAGAACTACAAGATCACAAGAGAACTACAATAAGGAGAACTACAAGATCACAAGAGAACTACAATAAGGAGAACTACAAGATCACAGAGAACTACAAGATCACAAGAGAACTACAAGATCACAAGAGAACTACAAGATCACATGAGAACTACAAGATCACAGGAGAACTACAAGATCACAAGAGAACTACAAGATCACATGAGAACTACAAGATCACAGGAGAACTACAAGATAACAGGAGAACTACAAGATCACAGGAGAACTACAAGATAACAGGAGAACTACAAGATCACAGGAGAATTACAAGATCACAAGAGAACTAAAATAAGGAGAACTACAAGATCACAAGAGAACTACAATAAGTAGAACTACAAGATCACAGAGAACTACAAGATCACAAGAGAACTACAAGATCACAAGAGAACTACAATAAGGAGAACTACAAGATCACAAGAGAACTACAAGATCACAAGAGAACTACAAGATCACAAGAGAACTACAATATGGAGAACTACAAGATCACATGAGAACTACAAGATCACAGGAGAACTACAAGATCACAGGAGAACTACAAGATAACAGGAGAACTACAAGATCACAGGAGAATTACAAGATCACAAGAGAACTACAATAAGGAGAACTACAAGATCACAGAGAACTACAAGATCACAAGAGAACTACAAGATCACAAGAGAACTACAATAAGGAGAACTACAAGATCACAAGAGAACTACAATAAGGAGAACTACAAGATCACAAGAGAACTACAAGATCACAAGAAGATCACAAGAGAACCACAAGATCACATGAGAACTACAAGATCACATGAGAACTACAAGATCACATGAGAACTACAAGATCACAGAGAACTACAAGATCACAGGAGAACTACAAGATCACAAGAGAACTACAAGATCAAAGGAGAACTACAAGATCAAAGGAGAACTACAAGATAACAGGAGAACTACAAGATCACAAGAGAACTACAATAAGGAGAACTACAAGATCACAAGAGAACTACAATAAGAACTACAAGATCACAGAGAACTACAAGATCACAAGAGAACTACAAGATCACAAGAGAACTACAAGAAGGAGAACTACAAGATCACATGAGAACTACAAGATCACAGGAGAACTACAAGATCACAAGAGAACTACAAGATCACATGAGAACTACAAGATCACAGCAGAACTACAAGATAACAGGAGAAATACAAGATCACAGGAGAACTACAAGATAACAGGAGAACTACAAGATTAGAGGAGAACTACAAGATCACAAGAGAACTACAATAAGGAGAACTACAAGATCACAAGAGAACTACAATAAGGAGAACTACAAGATCACAGAGAACTACAAGATCACAAGAGAACTACAAGATCACAAGAGAACTACAAGATCACAAGAAGATCACAAGAGAACTACAAGATCACATGAGAACTACAAGATCACAAGAGAACTACAAGATCACATGAGAACTACAAGATCACAGAGAACTACAAGATCACAGGAGAACTACAAGATCACAAGAGAACTACAAGATCACAGGAGAACTACAAGATCACAAGAGAACCACAATAAGGAGAACTAAAAGATCACAAGAGAACTACAATAAGGAGAACTACAAGATCACAGAGAACTACAAGATCACAGGAGAACTACAAGATCACAAGAGAACTACAAGATCACAAGAGAACTACAAGATCACAAGAAGATCACAAGAGAACTACAAGATCACATGAGAACTACAAGATCACAAGAGAACTACAAGATCACAAGAAGATCACAAGAGAACTACAAGATCACATGAGAACTACAAGATCACATGAGAACTACAAGATCACATGAGAACTACAAGATCACAGAGAACTACATGATCACAGGAGAACTACAAGATCACATGAGAACTACAAGATCACATGAGAACTACAAGATCACAAGAGAACTACAAGATCACATGAGAACTACAAGATCACATGAGAACTACAAGATCACAGAGAACTACAAGATCACAGGAGAACTACAAGATCACAAGAGAACTACAAGATCAAAGGAGAACTACAAGATCAAAGGAGAACTACAAGATAACAGGAGAACTACAAGATCACAAGAGAACTACAATAAGGAGAACTACAAGATCACAAGAGAACTACAATAAGGAGAACTACAAGATCACAGAGAACTACAAGATCACAAGAGAACTACAAGATCACAAGAGAACTACAAGATCACATGAGAACTACAAGATCACAGGAGAACTACAAGATCACAAGAGAACTACAAGATCACATGAGAACTACAAGATCACAGGAGAACTACAAGATAACAGGAGAACTACAAGATCACAGGAGAACTACAAGATAACAGGAGAACTACAAGATCACAGGAGAATTACAAGATCACAAGAGAACTAAAATAAGGAGAACTACAAGATCACAAGAGAACTACAATAAGTAGAACTACAAGATCACAGAGAACTACAAGATCACAAGAGAACTACAAGATCACAAGAGAACTACAATAAGGAGAACTACAAGATCACAAGAGAACTACAAGATCACAGGAGAACTACAAGATCACATGAGAACTACAAGATCACATGAGAACTACAAGATCACAAGAGAACTACAAGATCACAAGAAGATCACAAGATAACTACAAGATCACAGGAGAACTACAAGATCACAAGAGAACTACAAGATCACAAGAAGATCACAAGAGAACTACAAGATCACATGAGAACTACAAGATCACAAGACAACTACAAGATCACAAGAGAACTACAATAAGGAGAACTACAAGATCACAAGAGAACTACAATAAGGAGAACTACAAGATCACAAGAGAACTACAAGATCACAAGAAGATCACAAGAGAACCACAAGATCACATGAGAACTACAAGATCACATGAGAACTACAAGATCACATGAGAACTACAAGATCACAGAGAACTACAAGATCACAGGAGAACTACAAGATCACAAGAGAACTACAAGATCAAAGGAGAACTACAAGATCAAAGGAGAACTACAAGATAACAGGAGAACTACAAGATCACAAGAGAACTACAATAAGGAGAACTACAAGATCACAAGAGAACTACAATAAGAACTACAAGATCACAGAGAACTACAAGATCACAAGAGAACTACAAGATCACAAGAGAACTACAAGAAGGAGAACTACAAGATCACATGAGAACTACAAGATCACAGGAGAACTACAAGATCACAAGAGAACTACAAGATCACATGAGAACTACAAGATCACAGCAGAACTACAAGATAACAGGAGAAATACAAGATCACAGGAGAACTACAAGATAACAGGAGAACTACAAGATTAGAGGAGAACTACAAGATCACAAGAGAACTACAATAAGGAGAACTACAAGATCACAAGAGAACTACAATAAGGAGAACTACAAGATCACAGAGAACTACAAGATCACAAGAGAACTACAAGATCACAAGAGAACTACAATAAGGAGAACTACAAGATCACAAGAGAACTACAAGATCACAGGAGAACTACAAGATCACATGAGAACTACAAGATCACAAGAGAATTAGAAGATCACATGAGCACTACAAGATCACAAGAGAACTACAAGATCACAAGAAGATCACAAGAGAACTACAAGATCACATGAGAACTACAAGATCACAGGAGAACTACAAGATCACATGAGAACTACAAGATCACAGAGAACTACAAGATCACAGGAGAACTACAAGATCACAAGAGAACTACAAGATCACAGGAGAACTACAAGATCACAAGAGAACTACAATAAGGAGAACTAAAAGATCACAAGAGAACTACAATAAGGAGAACTACAAGATCACAGAGAACTACAAGATCACAGGAGAACTACAAGATCACAAGAGAACTACAAGTTCACAAGAGAACTACAAGATCACAAGAAGATCACAAGAGAACTACAAGATCACATGAGAACTACAAGATCACAAGAGAACTACAAGATCACAAGAAGATCACAAGAGAACTACAAGATCACATGAGAACTACAAGATCACATGAGAACTACAAGATCACATGAGAACTACAAGATCACAGAGAACTACATGATCACAGGAGAACTACAAGATCACATGAGAACTACAAGATCACATGAGAACTACAAGATCACAAGAGAACTACAAGATCACATGAGAACTACAAGATCACATGAGAACTACAAGATCACAGAGAACTACAAGATCACAGGAGAACTACAAGATCACAAGAGAACTACAAGATCAAAGGAGAACTACAAGATCAAAGGAGAACTACAAGATAACAGGAGAACTACAAGATCACAAGAGAACTACAATAAGGAGAACTACAAGATCACAAGAGAACTACAATAAGGAGAACTACAAGATCACAGAGAACTACAAGATCACAAGAGAACTACAAGATCACAAGAGAACTACAAGATCACATGAGAACTACAAGATCACAGGAGAACTACAAGATCACAAGAGAACTACAAGATCACATGAGAACTACAAGATCACAGGAGAACTACAAGATAACAGGAGAACTACAAGATCACAGGAGAACTACAAGATAACAGGAGAACTACAAGATCACAGGAGAATTACAAGATCACAAGAGAACTAAAATAAGGAGAACTACAAGATCACAAGAGAACTACAATAAGTAGAACTACAAGATCACAGAGAACTACAAGATCACAAGAGAACTACAAGATCACAAGAGAACTACAATAAGGAGAACTACAAGATCACAAGAGAACTACAAGATCACAGGAGAACTACAAGATCACATGAGAACTACAAGATCACATGAGAACTACAAGTTCACAAGAGAACTACAAGATCACAAGAAGATCACAAGAGAACTACAAGATCACATGAGAACTACAAGATCACAAGAGAACTACAAGATCACAAGAAGATCACAAGAGAACTACAAGATCACATGAGAACTACAAGATCACATGAGAACTACAAGATCACATGAGAACTACAAGATCACAGAGAACTACATGATCACAGGAGAACTACAAGATCACATGAGAACTACAAGATCACATGAGAACTACAAGATCACAAGAGAACTACAAGATCACATGAGAACTACAAGATCACATGAGAACTACAAGATCACAGAGAACTACAAGATCACAGGAGAACTACAAGATCACAAGAGAACTACAAGATCAAAGGAGAACTACAAGATCAAAGGAGAACTACAAGATAACAGGAGAACTACAAGATCACAAGAGAACTACAATAAGGAGAACTACAAGATCACAAGAGAACTACAATAAGGAGAACTACAAGATCACAGAGAACTACAAGATCACAAGAGAACTACAAGATCACAAGAGAACTACAAGATCACATGAGAACTACAAGATCACAGGAGAACTACAAGATCACAAGAGAACTACAAGATCACATGAGAACTACAAGATCACAGGAGAACTACAAGATAACAGGAGAACTACAAGATCACAGGAGAACTACAAGATAACAGGAGAACTACAAGATCACAGGAGAATTACAAGATCACAAGAGAACTAAAATAAGGAGAACTACAAGATCACAAGAGAACTACAATAAGTAGAACTACAAGATCACAGAGAACTACAAGATCACAAGAGAACTACAAGATCACAAGAGAACTACAATAAGGAGAACTACAAGATCACAAGAGAACTACAAGATCACAGGAGAACTACAAGATCACATGAGAACTACAAGATCACATGAGAACTACAAGATCACAAGAGAACTACAAGATCACAAGAAGATCACAAGATAACTACAAGATCACAGGAGAACTACAAGATCACAAGAGAACTACAAGATCACAAGAAGATCACAAGAGAACTACAAGATCACATGAGAACTACAAGATCACATGAGAACTACAAGATCACAGAGAACTACAAGATCACATGAGAACTACAAGATCACAAGAGAACTACAAGATCACAAGAGAACTACAAGATCACAAGAAGATCACAAGAGAACTACAAGATCACATGAGAACTACAAGATCACAAGAGAACTAAAAGATCACAAGAAGATCACAAGAGAACTACAAGATCACATGAGAACTACAAGATCACATGAGAACTACAAGATCACATGAGAACTACAAGATCACAGAGAACTACAAGATCACATGAGAACTACAAGATCACAAGAGAACTACAAGATCAAAGGAGAACTACAAGATCAAAGTAGAACTACAAGATAACAGGAGAACTACAAGATCACAAGAGAACTACAATAAGGAGAACTACAAGATCACAAGAGAACTACAATAAGGAGAACTACAAGATCACAGAGAACTACAAGATCACAAGAGAACTACAAGATCACAAGAGAACTACAATAAGGAGAACTACAAGATCACATGAGAACTACAAGATCACAGGAGAACTACAAGATCACAAGAGAACTACAAGATCACATGAGAACTACAAGATCCCAGGAGAACTACAAGATAACAGGAGAACTACAAGATCACAGGAGAACTACAAGATAACAGGAGAACTACAAGATCACAGGAGAACTACAAGATCACAAGAGAACTACAATAAGGAGAACTACAAGATCACAAGAGAACTACAATAAGGAGAACTACAAGATCACAGAGAACTACAAGATCACAAGAGAACTACAAGATCACAAGAGAACTACAATAAGGAGAACTACAAGATCACAAGAGAACTACAAGATCACAGGAGAACTACAAGATCACATGAGAACTAGAAGATCACATGAGAACTACAAGATCACAAGAGAACTACAAGATAACAAGAAGATCACAAGAGAACTACAAGATCACATGAGAACTACAAGATCACAAGAGAACTACAAGATCACAAGAAGATCACAAGAGAACTACAAGATCACATGAGAACTACAAGATCACATGAGAACTACAAGATCACATGAGAACTACAAGATCACAGGAGAACTACAAGATCACAAGAGAACTACAAGATCACAGGAGAACTACAAGATCACAAGAGAACTAAAATAAGGAGAACTACAAGATCAAAAGAGAACTACAATAAGGAGAACTACAAGATCACAGAGAACTACAAGATCACAGGAGAACTACAAGATCACAGGAGAACTACAAGATCACAAGAGAACTACAAGATCACATGAGAACTACAAGATCACATGAGAACTACAAGATCACAGAGAACTACAAGATCACAGAAGAACTACAAGATCACAAGAGAACTACAAGATCAAAGGAGAACTACAAGATAACAGGAGAACTACAAGATCACAAGAGAACTACAAGATCACAAGAGAACTACAAGATCACATGAGAACTACAAGATCACAGGAGAACTACAAGATCACAAGAGAACTACAAGATCACATGAGAACTACAAGATCACAGGAGAACTACAATAAGGAGAACTACAAGATCACAAGAGAACTACAAGATCACAAGAAGATCACAAGAGAACCACAAGATCACATGAGAACTACAAGATCACATGAGAACTACAAGATCACATGAGAACTACAAGATCACAGAGAACTACAAGATCACAGGAGAACTACAAGATCACAAGAGAACTACAAGATCAAAGGAGAACTACAAGATCAAAGGAGAACTACAAGATAACAGGAGAACTACAAGATCACAAGAGAACTACAATAAGGAGAACTACAAGATCACAAGAGAACTACAATAAGAACTACAAGATCACAGAGAACTACAAGATCACAAGAGAACTACAAGATCACAAGAGAACTACAAGAAGGAGAACTACAAGATCACATGAGAACTACAAGATCACAGGAGAACTACAAGATCACAAGAGAACTACAAGATCACATGAGAACTACAAGATCACAGCAGAACTACAAGATAACAGGAGAAATACAAGATCACAGGAGAACTACAAGATAACAGGAGAACTACAAGATTAGAGGAGAACTACAAGATCACAAGAGAACTACAATAAGGAGAACTACAAGATCACAAGAGAACTACAATAAGGAGAACTACAAGATCACAGAGAACTACAAGATCACAAGAGAACTACAAGATCACAAGAGAACTACAATAAGGAGAACTACAAGATCACAAGAGAACTACAAGATCACAGGAGAACTACAAGATCACATGAGAACTACAAGATCACAAGAGAATTAGAAGATCACATGAGCACTACAAGATCACAAGAGAACTACAAGATCACAAGAAGATCACAAGAGAACTACAAGATCACATGAGAACTACAAGATCACAAGAGAACTACAAGATCACATGAGAACTACAAGATCACAGAGAACTACAAGATCACAGGAGAACTACAAGATCACAAGAGAACTACAAGATCACAGGAGAACTACAAGATCACAAGAGAACTACAATAAGGAGAACTAAAAGATCACAAGAGAACTACAATAAGGAGAACTACAAGATCACAGAGAACTACAAGATCACAGGAGAACTACAAGATCACAAGAGAACTACAAGTTCACAAGAGAACTACAAGATCACAAGAAGATCACAAGAGAACTACAAGATCACATGAGAACTACAAGATCACAAGAGAACTACAAGATCACAAGAAGATCACAAGAGAACTACAAGATCACATGAGAACTACAAGATCACATGAGAACTACAAGATCACATGAGAACTACAAGATCACAGAGAACTACATGATCACAGGAGAACTACAAGATCACATGAGAACTACAAGATCACATGAGAACTACAAGATCACAAGAGAACTACAAGATCACATGAGAACTACAAGATCACATGAGAACTACAAGATCACAGAGAACTACAAGATCACAGGAGAACTACAAGATCACAAGAGAACTACAAGATCAAAGGAGAACTACAAGATCAAAGGAGAACTACAAGATAACAGGAGAACTACAAGATCACAAGAGAACTACAATAAGGAGAACTACAAGATCACAAGAGAACTACAATAAGGAGAACTACAAGATCACAGAGAACTACAAGATCACAAGAGAACTACAAGATCACAAGAGAACTACAAGATCACATGAGAACTACAAGATCACAGGAGAACTACAAGATCACAAGAGAACTACAAGATCACATGAGAACTACAAGATCACAGGAGAACTACAAGATAACAGGAGAACTACAAGATCACAGGAGAACTACAAGATAACAGGAGAACTACAAGATCACAGGAGAATTACAAGATCACAAGAGAACTAAAATAAGGAGAACTACAAGATCACAAGAGAACTACAATAAGTAGAACTACAAGATCACAGAGAACTACAAGATCACAAGAGAACTACAAGATCACAAGAGAACTACAATAAGGAGAACTACAAGATCACAAGAGAACTACAAGATCACAGGAGAACTACAAGATCACATGAGAACTACAAGATCACATGAGAACTACAAGATCACAAGAGAACTACAAGATCACAAGAAGATCACAAGATAACTACAAGATCACAGGAGAACTACAAGATCACAAGAGAACTACAAGATCACAAGAAGATCACAAGAGAACTACAAGATCACATGAGAACTACAAGATCACATGAGAACTACAAGATCACAGAGAACTACAAGATCACATGAGAACTACAAGATCACAAGAGAACTACAAGATCACAAGAGAACTACAAGATCACAAGAAGATCACAAGAGAACTACAAGATCACATGAGAACTACAAGATCACAAGAGAACTAAAAGATCACAAGAAGATCACAAGAGAACTACAAGATCACATGAGAACTACAAGATCACATGAGAACTACAAGATCACATGAGAACTACAAGATCACAGAGAACTACAAGATCACATGAGAACTACAAGATCACAAGAGAACTACAAGATCAAAGGAGAACTACAAGATCAAAGTAGAACTACAAGATAACAGGAGAACTACAAGATCACAAGAGAACTACAATAAGGAGAACTACAAGATCACAAGAGAACTACAATAAGGAGAACTACAAGATCACAGAGAACTACAAGATCACAAGAGAACTACAAGATCACAAGAGAACTACAATAAGGAGAACTACAAGATCACATGAGAACTACAAGATCACAGGAGAACTACAAGATCACAAGAGAACTACAAGATCACATGAGAACTACAAGATCCCAGGAGAACTACAAGATAACAGGAGAACTACAAGATCACAGGAGAACTACAAGATAACAGGAGAACTACAAGATCACAGGAGAACTACAAGATCACAAGAGAACTACAATAAGGAGAACTACAAGATCACAAGAGAACTACAATAAGGAGAACTACAAGATCACAGAGAACTACAAGATCACAAGAGAACTACAAGATCACAAGAGAACTACAATAAGGAGAACTACAAGATCACAAGAGAACTACAAGATCACAGGAGAACTACAAGATCACATGAGAACTAGAAGATCACATGAGAACTACAAGATCACAAGAGAACTACAAGATAACAAGAAGATCACAAGAGAACTACAAGATCACATGAGAACTACAAGATCACAAGAGAACTACAAGATCACAAGAAGATCACAAGAGAACTACAAGATCACATGAGAACTACAAGATCACATGAGAACTACAAGATCACATGAGAACTACAAGATCACAGGAGAACTACAAGATCACAAGAGAACTACAAGATCACAGGAGAACTACAAGATCACAAGAGAACTAAAATAAGGAGAACTACAAGATCAAAAGAGAACTACAATAAGGAGAACTACAAGATCACAGAGAACTACAAGATCACAGGAGAACTACAAGATCACAGGAGAACTACAAGATCACAAGAGAACTACAAGATCACATGAGAACTACAAGATCACATGAGAACTACAAGATCACAGAGAACTACAAGATCACAGAAGAACTACAAGATCACAAGAGAACTACAAGATCAAAGGAGAACTACAAGATAACAGGAGAACTACAAGATCACAAGAGAACTACAAGATCACAAGAGAACTACAAGATCACATGAGAACTACAAGATCACAGGAGAACTACAAGATCACAAGAGAACTACAAGATCACATGAGAACTACAAGATCACAGGAGAACTACAAGATAACAGGAGAACTACAAGATCACAGGAGAACTACAAGATAACAGGAGAACTACAAGATCACATGAGAACTACAAGATCACAGGAGAACTACAAGATAACAGGAGAACTACAAGATCACAGGAGAACTACAAGATCACAAGAGAACTACAATAAGGAGAACTACAAGATCACAAGAGAACTACAATAAGGAGAACTACAAGATCACAGACAACTACAAGATCACAAGAGAACTACAAGATCACAAGAGAACTACAATAATGAGAACTACAAGATCACATGAGAACTACAACAACACAGGAGAACTACAAGATCACATGAGAACTACAAGATCACAAGAGAACTACAAGATCACAAGAAGATCACAAGAGAACTACAAGATCACATGAGAACTACAAGATCACATGAGAACTACAAGATGACATGAGAACTACAAGATCACAGTGAACTACAAGATCACAGGAGAACTACAATATCACAGGAGAACTACAAAATAACAGGAGAACTACAAGATCACAGGAGAACTACAAGATCACAAGAGAACTACAATAAGGAGAACTACAAGATCACAAGAGAACTACAATAAGGAGAACTACAAGATCAAAGGAGAACTACAAGATAACAGGAGAACTACAAGATCACAAGAGAACTACAATAAGGAGAACTACAAGATCACAAGAGAACTACAAGATCACATGAGAACTACAAGATCACATGAGAACTACAAGATAACAGGAGAACTACAAGATCACAGGAGAACGACAAGATAACAGGAGAACTACAAGATCACAGGAGAACTACAAGATCACAAGAGAACTACAATAAGGAGAACTACAAGATCACAAGAGAACTACAATAAGGAGAACTACAAGATCACAGAGAACTACAAGATCACAAGAGAACTACAAGATCACAAGAGAACTACAATAATGAGAACTACAAGATCACATGAGAACTACAAGAACACAGGAGAACTACAAGATCACATGAGAACTACAAGATCACAAGAGAACTACAAGATCACAAGAAGATCACAAGAGAACTACAAGATCACATGAGAACTACAAGATCACATGAGAACTACAAGATCACATGAGAACTACAAGATCACATGAGAACTACAAGATCACAGAGAACTACAAGATCACAGGAGAACTACAATATCACAGGAGAACTACAAGATAACAGGAGAACTACAAGATCACAGAGAACTACAAGATCACAGAGAACTACAAGATCACAGGAGAACTACAATATCACAGGAGAACTACAAGATCACAGGAGAACTACAAGATCACAAGAGAACTACAATAAGGAGAACTACAAGATCACAAGAGAACTACAATAAGGAGAACTACAAGATCACAGAGAACTACAAGATCTCAAGAGAACTACAAGATCACAAGAGAACTACAATAAGGAGAACTACAAGATAACAGGAGAACTACAAGATCACAAGAGAACTACAAGATCACATGAGAACTACAAGATCACAGGAGAACTACAAGATAACAGGAGAACTACAAGATCACAAGAGAACTATAAGATCACAAGAGAACTACAAGATCACATGAGAACTACAAGATCACAAGAGAACTACAAGATAACAGGAGAACTACAAGATCATAAGAGAACTACAATAAGGAGAACTACAAGATCACAGAGAACTACAAGATCACAAGAGAACTACAAGATCACAAGAGAACTACAATAAGGAGAACTACAAGATAACAAGAGAACTACAAGATCACAGGAGAACTACAGGTTCACATGAGAACTACAAGATCACAAGAGAACTACAATAAGGAGAACTACAAGATCACAGAGAACTACAAGATCACAAGAGAACTACAAGATCACAAGAGAACTACAATAAGGAGAACTACAAGATCACATGAGAACTACAAGATCACAGGAGAACTACAAGATCACAAGAGAACTACAAGATCACATGAGAACTACAAGATCACAGGAGAACTACAAGATAACAGGAGAACTACAAGATCACAGGAGAACTACAATAAGGAGAACTACAAGATCACAGAGAACTACAAGATCACAAGAGAACTACAAGATCACAAGAGAACTACAAGATCAAAGGAGAACTACAAGATAACAGGAGAACTACAAGATCACAGGAGAACTACAAGATCACAAGAGAACTACAAGATCACAAGAGAACTACAATAAGGAGAACTACAAGATCACAGAGAACTACAAGATCACAAGAGAACTACAAGATCACAAGAGAACTACAATATGGAGAACTACAAGATCACATGAGAACTACAAGATCACAGGAGAACTACAAGATCACAGGAGAACTACAAGATAACAGGAGAACTACAAGATCACAGGAGAATTACAAGATCACAAGAGAATTACAAGATCACAAGAGAACTACAATAAGGAGAACTACAAGATCACAAGAGAACTACAATAAGGAGAACTACAAGATCACAGAGAACTACAAGATCACAAGAGAACTACAAGATCACAAGAGAACTACAATAAGGAGAACTACAAGATCACAAGAGAACTACAATAAGGAGAACTACAAGATCACAAGAGAACTACAAGATCACAAGAAGATCACAAGAGAACCACAAGATCACATGAGAACTACAAGATCACATGAGAACTACAAGATCACATGAGAACTACAAGATCACAAGAGAACTACAAGATCAAAGGAGAACTACAAGATCAAAGGAGAACTACAAGATAACAGGAGAACTACAAGATCACAAGAGAACTACAATAAGGAGAACTACAAGATCACAAGAGAACTACAATAAGAACTACAAGATCACAGAGAACTACAAGATCACAAGAGAACTACAAGATCACAAGAGAACTACAAGAAGGAGAACTACAAGATCACATGAGAACTACAAGATCACAGGAGAACTACAAGATCACAAGAGAACTACAAGATCACATGAGAACTACAAGATCACAGCAGAACTACAAGATAACAGGAGAAATACAAGATCAAAGGAGAACTACAAGATAACAGGAGAACTACAAGATTAGAGGAGAACTACAAGATCACAAGAGAACTACAATAAGGAGAACTACAAGATCACAAGAGAACTACAATAAGGAGAACTACAAGATCACAGAGAACTACAAGATCACAAGAGAACTACAAGATCACAAGAGAACTACAATAAGGAGAACTACAAGATCACAAGAGAACTACAAGATCACAGGAGAACTACAAGATCACATGAGAACTACAAGATCACAAGAGAATTAGAAGATCACATGAGCACTACAAGATCACAAGAGAACTACAAGATCACAAGAAGATCACAAGAGAACTACAAGATCACATGAGAACTACAAGATCACAAGAGAACTACAAGATCACATGAGAACTACAAGATCACAGAGAACTACAAGATCACAGGAGAACTACAAGATCACAAGAGAACTACAAGATCACAGGAGAACTACAAGATCACAAGAGAACTACAATAAGGAGAACTAAAAGATCACAAGAGAACTACAATAAGGAGAACTACAAGATCACAGAGAACTACAAGATCACAGGAGAACTACAAGATCACAAGAGAACTACAAGATCACAAGAGAACTACAAGATCACAAGAAGATCACAAGAGAACTACAAGATCACATGAGAACTACAAGATCACAAGAGAACTACAAGATCACAAGAAGATCACAAGAGAACTACAAGATCACATGAGAACTACAAGATCACATGAGAACTACAAGATCACATGAGAACTACAAGATCACAGAGAACTACATGATCACAAGAGAACTACAAGATCACATGAGAACTACAAGATCACATGAGAACTACAAGATCACATGAGAACTACAAGATCACAGAGAACTACAAGATCACAGGAGAACTACAAGATCACAAGAGAACTACAAGATCACAGGAGAACTACAAGATCACAAGAGAACTACAATAAGGAGAACTAAAAGATCACAAGAGAACTACAATAAGGAGAACTACAAGATCACAGAGAACTACAAGATCACAGGAGAACTACAAGATCACAAGAGAACTACAAGATCACAAGAGAACTACAAGATCACAAGAAGATCACAAGAGAACTACAAGATCACATGAGAACTACAAGATCACAAGAGAACTACAAGATCACAAGAAGATCACAAGAGAACTACAAGATCACATGAGAACTACAAGATCACATGAGAACTACAAGATCACATGAGAACTACAAGATCACAGAGAACTACATGATCACAGGAGAACTACAAGATCACATGAGAACTACAAGATCACATGAGAACTACAAGATCACAAGAGAACTACAAGATCACATGAGAACTACAAGATCACATGAGAACTACAAGATCACAGAGAACTACAAGATCACAGGAGAACTACAAGATCACAAGAGAACTACAAGATCAAAGGAGAACTACAAGATCAAAGGAGAACTACAAGATAACAGGAGAACTACAAGATCACAAGAGAACTACAATAAGGAGAACTACAAGATCACAAGAGAACTACAATAAGGAGAACTACAAGATCACAGAGAACTACAAGATCACAAGAGAACTACAAGATAACAAGAGAACTACAAGATCACATGAGAACTACAAGATCACAGGAGAACTACAAGATCACAAGAGAACTACAAGATCACATGAGAACTACAAGATCACAGGAGAACTACAAGATAACAGGAGAACTACAAGATCACAGGAGAACTACAAGATAACAGGAGAACTACAAGATCACAGGAGAATTACAAGATCACAAGAGAACTAAAATAAGGAGAACTACAAGATCACAAGAGAACTACAATAAGTAGAACTACAAGATCACAGAGAACTACAAGATCACAAGAGAACTACAAGATCACAAGAGAACTACAATAAGGAGAACTACAAGATCACAAGAGAACTACAAGATCACAGGAGAACTAGAAGATCACATGAGAACTACAAGATCACATGAGAACTACAAGATCACAAGAGAACTACAAGATCACCAGAAGATCACAAGATAACTACAAGATCACAGGAGAACTACAAGATCACAAGAGAACTACAAGATCACAAGAAGATCACAAGAGAACTACAAGATCACATGAGAACTACAAGATCACATGAGAACTACAAGATCACAGAGAACTACAAGATCACCTGAGAACTACAAGATCACAAGAGAACTACAAGATCACAAGAGAACTACAAGATCACAAGAAGATAACAAGAGAACTACAAGATCACATGAGAACTACAAGATCACATGAGAACTACAAGATCACATGAGAACTACAAGATCACAGAGAACTACAAGATCACATGAGAACTACAAGATCACAAGAGAACTACAAGATCAAAGGAGAACTACAAGATCAAAGTAGAACTACAAGATAACAGGAGAACTACAAGATCACAAGAGAACTACAATAAGGAGAACTACAAGATCACAAGAGAACTACAATAAGGAGAACTACAAGATCACAGAGAACTACAAGATCACAAGAGAACTACAAGATCACAAGAGAACTACAATAAGGAGAACTACAAGATCACATGAGAACTACAAGATCACAGGAGAACTACAAGATCACAAGAGAACTACAAGATCACATGAGAACTACAAGATCCCAGGAGAACTACAAGATAACAGGAGAACTACAAGATCACAGGAGAACTACAAGATAACAGGAGAACTACAAGATCACAGGAGAACTACAAGATCACAAGAGAACTACAATAAGGAGAACTACAAGATCACAAGAGAACTACAATAAGGAGAACTACAAGATCACAGAGAACTACAAGATCACAAGAGAACTACAAGATCACAAGAGAACTACAATAAGGAGAACTACAAGATCACAAGAGAACTACAAGATCACAGGAGAACTACAAGATCACATGAGAACTAGAAGATCACATGAGAACTACAAGATCACAAGAGAACTACAAGATAACAAGAAGATCACAAGAGAACTACAAGATCACATGAGAACTACAAGATCACAAGAGAACTACAAGATCACAAGAAGATCACAAGAGAACTACAAGATCACATGAGAACTACAAGATCACATGAGAACTACAAGATCACATGAGAACTACAAGATCACAGGAGAACTACAAGATCACAAGAGAACTACAAGATCACAGGAGAACTACAAGATCACAAGAGAACTAAAATAAGGAGAACTACAAGATCAAAAGAGAACTACAATAAGGAGAACTACAAGATCACAGAGAACTACAAGATCACAGGAGAACTACAAGATCGCAGGAGAACTACAAGATCACAAGAGAACTACAAGATCACATGAGAACTACAAGATCACATGAGAACTACAAGATCACAGAGAACTACAAGATCACAGAAGAACTACAAGATCACAAGAGAACTACAAGATCAAAGGAGAACTACAAGATAACAGGAGAACTACAAGATCACAAGAGAACTACAAGATCACAAGAGAACTACAAGATCACATGAGAACTACAAGATCACAGGAGAACTACAAGATCACAAGAGAACTACAAGATCACATGAGAACTACAAGATCACAGGAGAACTACAAGATAACAGGAGAACTACAAGATCACAGGAGAACTACAAGATAACAGGAGAACTACAAGATCACATGAGAACTACAAGATCACAGGAGAACTACAAGATAACAGGAGAACTACAAGATCACAGGAGAACTACAAGATCACAAGAGAACTACAATAAGGAGAACTACAATATCACAAGAGAACTACAATAAGGAGAACTACAAGATCACAGACAAGTACAAGATCACAAGAGAACTACAAGATCACAAGAGAACTACAATAATGAGAACTACAAGATCACATGAGAACTACAAGAACACAGGAGAACTACAAGATCACATGAGAACTACAAGATCACAAGAGAACTACAAGATCACAAGAAGATCACAAGAGAACTACAAGATCACATGAGAACTACAAGATCACATGAGAACTACAAGATCACATGAGAACTACAAGATCACATGAGAACTACAAGATCACAGAGAACTACAAGATCACAGGAGAACTACAATATCACAGGAGAACTACAAGATAACAGGAGAACTACAAGATCACAGAGAACTACAAGATCACAGAGAACTACAAGATCACAGGAGAACTACAATATCACAGGAGAACTACAAGATCACAGGAGAACTACAAGATCACAAGAGAACTACAATAAGGAGAACTACAAGATCACAAGAGAACTACAATAAGGAGAACTACAAGATCACAGAGAACTACAAGATCTCAAGAGAACTACAAGATCACAAGAGAACTACAATAAGGAGAACTACAAGATAACAGGAGAACTACAAGATCACAAGAGAACTACAAGATCACATGAGAACTACAAGATCACAGGAGAACTACAAGATAACAGGAGAACTACAAGATCACAAGAGAACTATAAGATCACAAGAGAACTACAAGATCACATGAGAACTACAAGATCACAAGAGAACTACAAGATAACAGGAGAACTACAAGATCATAAGAGAACTACAATAAGGAGAACTACAAGATCACAGAGAACTACAAGATCACAAGAGAACTACAAGATCACAAGAGAACTACAATAAGGAGAACTACAAGATAACAAGAGAACTACAAGATCACAGGAGAACTACAGGTTCACATGAGAACTACAAGATCACAAGAGAACTACAATAAGGAGAACTACAAGATCACAGAGAACTACAAGATCACAAGAGAACTACAAGATCACAAGAGAACTACAATAAGGAGAACTACAAGATCACATGAGAACTACAAGATCACAGGAGAACTACAAGATCACAAGAGAACTACAAGATCACATGAGAACTACAAGATCACAGGAGAACTACAAGATAACAGGAGAACTACAAGATCACAGGAGAACTACAATAAGGAGAACTACAAGATCACAGAGAACTACAAGATCACAAGAGAACTACAAGATCACAAGAGAACTACAAGATCAAAGGAGAACTACAAGATAACAGGAGAACTACAAGATCACAGGAGAACTACAAGATCACAAGAGAACTACAAGATCACAAGAGAACTACAATAAGGAGAACTACAAGATCACAGAGAACTACAAGATCACAAGAGAACTACAAGATCACAAGAGAACTACAATATGGAGAACTACAAGATCACATGAGAACTACAAGATCACAGGAGAACTACAAGATCACAGGAGAACTACAAGATAACAGGAGAACTACAAGATCACAGGAGAATTACAAGATCACAAGAGAATTACAAGATCACAAGAGAACTACAATAAGGAGAACTACAAGATCACAAGAGAACTACAATAAGGAGAACTACAAGATCACAGAGAACTACAAGATCACAAGAGAACTACAAGATCACAAGAGAACTACAATAAGGAGAACTACAAGATCACAAGAGAACTACAATAAGGAGAACTACAAGATCACAAGAGAACTACAAGATCACAAGAAGATCACAAGAGAACCACAAGATCACATGAGAACTACAAGATCACATGAGAACTACAAGATCACATGAGAACTACAATAAGGAGAACTACAAGATCACAGAGAACTACAAGATCACAAGAGAACTACAAGATCACAAGAGAACTACAATAAGGAGAACTACAAGATCACAAGAGAACTACAAGATCACAGGAGAACTACAAGATCACATGAGAACTAGAAGATCACATGAGAACTACAAGATCACAAGAGAACTACAAGATAACAAGAAGATCACAAGAGAACTACAAGATCACATGAGAACTACAAGATCACAAGAGAACTACAAGATCACAAGAAGATCACAAGAGAACTACAAGATCACATGAGAACTACAAGATCACATGAGAACTACAAGATCACATGAGAACTACAAGATCACAGGAGAACTACAAGATCACAAGAGAACTACAAGATCACAGGAGAACTACAAGATCACAAGAGAACTAAAATAAGGAGAACTACAAGATCAAAAGAGAACTACAATAAGGAGAACTACAAGATCACAGAGAACTACAAGATCACAGGAGAACTACAAGATCACAGGAGAACTACAAGATCACAAGAGAACTACAAGATCACATGAGAACTACAAGATCACATGAGAACTACAAGATCACAGAGAACTACAAGATCACAGAAGAACTACAAGATCACAAGAGAACTACAAGATCAAAGGAGAACTACAAGATAACAGGAGAACTACAAGATCACAAGAGAACTACAAGATCACAAGAGAACTACAAGATCACATGAGAACTACAAGATCACAGGAGAACTACAAGATCACAAGAGAACTACAAGATCACATGAGAACTACAAGATCACAGGAGAACTACAAGATAACAGGAGAACTACAAGATCACAGGAGAACTACAAGATAACAGGAGAACTACAAGATCACATGAGAACTACAAGATCACAGGAGAACTACAAGATAACAGGAGAACTACAAGATCACAGGAGAACTACAAGATCACAAGAGAACTACAATAAGGAGAACTACAAGATCACAAGAGAACTACAATAAGGAGAACTACAAGATCACAGACAACTACAAGATCACAAGAGAACTACAAGATCACAAGAGAACTACAATAATGAGAACTACAAGATCACATGAGAACTACAACAACACAGGAGAACTACAAGATCACATGAGAACTACAAGATCACAAGAGAACTACAAGATCACAAGAAGATCACAAGAGAACTACAAGATCACATGAGAACTACAAGATCACATGAGAACTACAAGATGACATGAGAACTACAAGATCACAGTGAACTACAAGATCACAGGAGAACTACAATATCACAGGAGAACTACAAAATAACAGGAGAACTACAAGATCACAGGAGAACTACAAGATCACAAGAGAACTACAATAAGGAGAACTACAAGATCACAAGAGAACTACAATAAGGAGAACTACAAGATCAAAGGAGAACTACAAGATAACAGGAGAACTACAAGATCACAAGAGAACTACAATAAGGAGAACTACAAGATCACAAGAGAACTACAAGATCACATGAGAACTACAAGATCACATGAGAACTACAAGATAACAGGAGAACTACAAGATCACAGGAGAACGACAAGATAACAGGAGAACTACAAGATCACAGGAGAACTACAAGATCACAAGAGAACTACAATAAGGAGAACTACAAGATCACAAGAGAACTACAATAAGGAGAACTACAAGATCACAGAGAACTACAAGATCACAAGAGAACTACAAGATCACAAGAGAACTACAATAATGAGAACTACAAGATCACATGAGAACTACAAGAACACAGGAGAACTACAAGATCACATGAGAACTACAAGATCACAAGAGAACTACAAGATCACAAGAAGATCACAAGAGAACTACAAGATCACATGAGAACTACAAGATCACATGAGAACTACAAGATCACATGAGAACTACAAGATCACATGAGAACTACAAGATCACAGAGAACTACAAGATCACAGGAGAACTACAATATCACAGGAGAACTACAAGATAACAGGAGAACTACAAGATCACAGAGAACTACAAGATCACAGAGAACTACAAGATCACAGGAGAACTACAATATCACAGGAGAACTACAAGATCACAGGAGAACTACAAGATCACAAGAGAACTACAATAAGGAGAACTACAAGATCACAAGAGAACTACAATAAGGAGAACTACAAGATCACAGAGAACTACAAGATCTCAAGAGAACTACAAGATCACAAGAGAACTACAATAAGGAGAACTACAAGATAACAGGAGAACTACAAGATCACAAGAGAACTACAAGATCACATGAGAACTACAAGATCACAGGAGAACTACAAGATAACAGGAGAACTACAAGATCACAAGAGAACTATAAGATCACAAGAGAACTACAAGATCACATGAGAACTACAAGATCACAAGAGAACTACAAGATAACAGGAGAACTACAAGATCATAAGAGAACTACAATAAGGAGAACTACAAGATCACAGAGAACTACAAGATCACAAGAGAACTACAAGATCACAAGAGAACTACAATAAGGAGAACTACAAGATAACAAGAGAACTACAAGATCACAGGAGAACTACAGGTTCACATGAGAACTACAAGATCACAAGAGAACTACAATAAGGAGAACTACAAGATCACAGAGAACTACAAGATCACAAGAGAACTACAAGATCACAAGAGAACTACAATAAGGAGAACTACAAGATCACATGAGAACTACAAGATCACAGGAGAACTACAAGATCACAAGAGAACTACAAGATCACATGAGAACTACAAGATCACAGGAGAACTACAAGATAACAGGAGAACTACAAGATCACAGGAGAACTACAATAAGGAGAACTACAAGATCACAGAGAACTACAAGATCACAAGAGAACTACAAGATCACAAGAGAACTACAAGATCAAAGGAGAACTACAAGATAACAGGAGAACTACAAGATCACAGGAGAACTACAAGATCACAAGAGAACTACAAGATCACAAGAGAACTACAATAAGGAGAACTACAAGATCACAGAGAACTACAAGATCACAAGAGAACTACAAGATCACAAGAGAACTACAATATGGAGAACTACAAGATCACATGAGAACTACAAGATCACAGGAGAACTACAAGATCACAGGAGAACTACAAGATAACAGGAGAACTACAAGATCACAGGAGAATTACAAGATCACAAGAGAATTACAAGATCACAAGAGAACTACAATAAGGAGAACTACAAGATCACAAGAGAACTACAATAAGGAGAACTACAAGATCACAGAGAACTACAAGATCACAAGAGAACTACAAGATCACAAGAGAACTACAATAAGGAGAACTACAAGATCACAAGAGAACTACAATAAGGAGAACTACAAGATCACAAGAGAACTACAAGATCACAAGAAGATCACAAGAGAACCACAAGATCACATGAGAACTACAAGATCACATGAGAACTACAAGATCACATGAGAACTACAAGATCACAAGAGAACTACAAGATCAAAGGAGAACTACAAGATCAAAGGAGAACTACAAGATAACAGGAGAACTACAAGATCACAAGAGAACTACAATAAGGAGAACTACAAGATCACAAGAGAACTACAATAAGAACTACAAGATCACAGAGAACTACAAGATCACAAGAGAACTACAAGATCACAAGAGAACTACAAGAAGGAGAACTACAAGATCACATGAGAACTACAAGATCACAGGAGAACTACAAGATCACAAGAGAACTACAAGATCACATGAGAACTACAAGATCACAGCAGAACTACAAGATAACAGGAGAAATACAAGATCAAAGGAGAACTACAAGATAACAGGAGAACTACAAGATTAGAGGAGAACTACAAGATCACAAGAGAACTACAATAAGGAGAACTACAAGATCACAAGAGAACTACAATAAGGAGAACTACAAGATCACAGAGAACTACAAGATCACAAGAGAACTACAAGATCACAAGAGAACTACAATAAGGAGAACTACAAGATCACAAGAGAACTACAAGATCACAGGAGAACTACAAGATCACATGAGAACTACAAGATCACAAGAGAATTAGAAGATCACATGAGCACTACAAGATCACAAGAGAACTACAAGATCACAAGAAGATCACAAGAGAACTACAAGATCACATGAGAACTACAAGATCACAAGAGAACTACAAGATCACATGAGAACTACAAGATCACAGAGAACTACAAGATCACAGGAGAACTACAAGATCACAAGAGAACTACAAGATCACAGGAGAACTACAAGATCACAAGAGAACTACAATAAGGAGAACTAAAAGATCACAAGAGAACTACAATAAGGAGAACTACAAGATCACAGAGAACTACAAGATCACAGGAGAACTACAAGATCACAAGAGAACTACAAGATCACAAGAGAACTACAAGATCACAAGAAGATCACAAGAGAACTACAAGATCACATGAGAACTACAAGATCACAAGAGAACTACAAGATCACAAGAAGATCACAAGAGAACTACAAGATCACATGAGAACTACAAGATCACATGAGAACTACAAGATCACATGAGAACTACAAGATCACAGAGAACTACATGATCACAAGAGAACTACAAGATCACATGAGAACTACAAGATCACATGAGAACTACAAGATCACATGAGAACTACAAGATCACAGAGAACTACAAGATCACAGGAGAACTACAAGATCACAAGAGAACTACAAGATCACAGGAGAACTACAAGATCACAAGAGAACTACAATAAGGAGAACTAAAAGATCACAAGAGAACTACAATAAGGAGAACTACAAGATCACAGAGAACTACAAGATCACAGGAGAACTACAAGATCACAAGAGAACTACAAGATCACAAGAGAACTACAAGATCACAAGAAGATCACAAGAGAACTACAAGATCACATGAGAACTACAAGATCACAAGAGAACTACAAGATCACAAGAAGATCACAAGAGAACTACAAGATCACATGAGAACTACAAGATCACATGAGAACTACAAGATCACATGAGAACTACAAGATCACAGAGAACTACATGATCACAGGAGAACTACAAGATCACATGAGAACTACAAGATCACATGAGAACTACAAGATCACAAGAGAACTACAAGATCACATGAGAACTACAAGATCACATGAGAACTACAAGATCACAGAGAACTACAAGATCACAGGAGAACTACAAGATCACAAGAGAACTACAAGATCAAAGGAGAACTACAAGATCAAAGGAGAACTACAAGATAACAGGAGAACTACAAGATCACAAGAGAACTACAATAAGGAGAACTACAAGATCACAAGAGAACTACAATAAGGAGAACTACAAGATCACAGAGAACTACAAGATCACAAGAGAACTACAAGATAACAAGAGAACTACAAGATCACATGAGAACTACAAGATCACAGGAGAACTACAAGATCACAAGAGAACTACAAGATCACATGAGAACTACAAGATCACAGGAGAACTACAAGATAACAGGAGAACTACAAGATCACAGGAGAACTACAAGATAACAGGAGAACTACAAGATCACAGGAGAATTACAAGATCACAAGAGAACTAAAATAAGGAGAACTACAAGATCACAAGAGAACTACAATAAGTAGAACTACAAGATCACAGAGAACTACAAGATCACAAGAGAACTACAAGATCACAAGAGAACTACAATAAGGAGAACTACAAGATCACAAGAGAACTACAAGATCACAGGAGAACTAGAAGATCACATGAGAACTACAAGATCACATGAGAACTACAAGATCACAAGAGAACTACAAGATCACCAGAAGATCACAAGATAACTACAAGATCACAGGAGAACTACAAGATCACAAGAGAACTACAAGATCACAAGAAGATCACAAGAGAACTACAAGATCACATGAGAACTACAAGATCACATGAGAACTACAAGATCACAGAGAACTACAAGATCACCTGAGAACTACAAGATCACAAGAGAACTACAAGATCACAAGAGAACTACAAGATCACAAGAAGATAACAAGAGAACTACAAGATCACATGAGAACTACAAGATCACATGAGAACTACAAGATCACATGAGAACTACAAGATCACAGAGAACTACAAGATCACATGAGAACTACAAGATCACAAGAGAACTACAAGATCAAAGGAGAACTACAAGATCAAAGTAGAACTACAAGATAACAGGAGAACTACAAGATCACAAGAGAACTACAATAAGGAGAACTACAAGATCACAAGAGAACTACAATAAGGAGAACTACAAGATCACAGAGAACTACAAGATCACAAGAGAACTACAAGATCACAAGAGAACTACAATAAGGAGAACTACAAGATCACATGAGAACTACAAGATCACAGGAGAACTACAAGATCACAAGAGAACTACAAGATCACATGAGAACTACAAGATCCCAGGAGAACTACAAGATAACAGGAGAACTACAAGATCACAGGAGAACTACAAGATAACAGGAGAACTACAAGATCACAGGAGAACTACAAGATCACAAGAGAACTACAATAAGGAGAACTACAAGATCACAAGAGAACTACAATAAGGAGAACTACAAGATCACAGAGAACTACAAGATCACAAGAGAACTACAAGATCACAAGAGAACTACAATAAGGAGAACTACAAGATCACAAGAGAACTACAAGATCACAGGAGAACTACAAGATCACATGAGAACTAGAAGATCACATGAGAACTACAAGATCACAAGAGAACTACAAGATAACAAGAAGATCACAAGAGAACTACAAGATCACATGAGAACTACAAGATCACAAGAGAACTACAAGATCACAAGAAGATCACAAGAGAACTACAAGATCACATGAGAACTACAAGATCACATGAGAACTACAAGATCACATGAGAACTACAAGATCACAGGAGAACTACAAGATCACAAGAGAACTACAAGATCACAGGAGAACTACAAGATCACAAGAGAACTAAAATAAGGAGAACTACAAGATCAAAAGAGAACTACAATAAGGAGAACTACAAGATCACAGAGAACTACAAGATCACAGGAGAACTACAAGATCGCAGGAGAACTACAAGATCACAAGAGAACTACAAGATCACATGAGAACTACAAGATCACATGAGAACTACAAGATCACAGAGAACTACAAGATCACAGAAGAACTACAAGATCACAAGAGAACTACAAGATCAAAGGAGAACTACAAGATAACAGGAGAACTACAAGATCACAAGAGAACTACAAGATCACAAGAGAACTACAAGATCACATGAGAACTACAAGATCACAGGAGAACTACAAGATCACAAGAGAACTACAAGATCACATGAGAACTACAAGATCACAGGAGAACTACAAGATAACAGGAGAACTACAAGATCACAGGAGAACTACAAGATAACAGGAGAACTACAAGATCACATGAGAACTACAAGATCACAGGAGAACTACAAGATAACAGGAGAACTACAAGATCACAGGAGAACTACAAGATCACAAGAGAACTACAATAAGGAGAACTACAATATCACAAGAGAACTACAATAAGGAGAACTACAAGATCACAGACAAGTACAAGATCACAAGAGAACTACAAGATCACAAGAGAACTACAATAATGAGAACTACAAGATCACATGAGAACTACAAGAACACAGGAGAACTACAAGATCACATGAGAACTACAAGATCACAAGAGAACTACAAGATCACAAGAAGATCACAAGAGAACTACAAGATCACATGAGAACTACAAGATCACATGAGAACTACAAGATCACATGAGAACTACAAGATCACATGAGAACTACAAGATCACAGAGAACTACAAGATCACAGGAGAACTACAATATCACAGGAGAACTACAAGATAACAGGAGAACTACAAGATCACAGAGAACTACAAGATCACAGAGAACTACAAGATCACAGGAGAACTACAATATCACAGGAGAACTACAAGATCACAGGAGAACTACAAGATCACAAGAGAACTACAATAAGGAGAACTACAAGATCACAAGAGAACTACAATAAGGAGAACTACAAGATCACAGAGAACTACAAGATCTCAAGAGAACTACAAGATCACAAGAGAACTACAATAAGGAGAACTACAAGATAACAGGAGAACTACAAGATCACAAGAGAACTACAAGATCACATGAGAACTACAAGATCACAGGAGAACTACAAGATAACAGGAGAACTACAAGATCACAAGAGAACTATAAGATCACAAGAGAACTACAAGATCACATGAGAACTACAAGATCACAAGAGAACTACAAGATAACAGGAGAACTACAAGATCATAAGAGAACTACAATAAGGAGAACTACAAGATCACAGAGAACTACAAGATCACAAGAGAACTACAAGATCACAAGAGAACTACAATAAGGAGAACTACAAGATAACAAGAGAACTACAAGATCACAGGAGAACTACAGGTTCACATGAGAACTACAAGATCACAAGAGAACTACAATAAGGAGAACTACAAGATCACAGAGAACTACAAGATCACAAGAGAACTACAAGATCACAAGAGAACTACAATAAGGAGAACTACAAGATCACATGAGAACTACAAGATCACAGGAGAACTACAAGATCACAAGAGAACTACAAGATCACATGAGAACTACAAGATCACAGGAGAACTACAAGATAACAGGAGAACTACAAGATCACAGGAGAACTACAATAAGGAGAACTACAAGATCACAGAGAACTACAAGATCACAAGAGAACTACAAGATCACAAGAGAACTACAAGATCAAAGGAGAACTACAAGATAACAGGAGAACTACAAGATCACAGGAGAACTACAAGATCACAAGAGAACTACAAGATCACAAGAGAACTACAATAAGGAGAACTACAAGATCACAGAGAACTACAAGATCACAAGAGAACTACAAGATCACAAGAGAACTACAATATGGAGAACTACAAGATCACATGAGAACTACAAGATCACAGGAGAACTACAAGATCACAGGAGAACTACAAGATAACAGGAGAACTACAAGATCACAGGAGAATTACAAGATCACAAGAGAATTACAAGATCACAAGAGAACTACAATAAGGAGAACTACAAGATCACAAGAGAACTACAATAAGGAGAACTACAAGATCACAGAGAACTACAAGATCACAAGAGAACTACAAGATCACAAGAGAACTACAATAAGGAGAACTACAAGATCACAAGAGAACTACAATAAGGAGAACTACAAGATCACAAGAGAACTACAAGATCACAAGAAGATCACAAGAGAACCACAAGATCACATGAGAACTACAAGATCACATGAGAACTACAAGATCACATGAGAACTACAAGATCACAAGAGAACTACAAGATCAAAGGAGAACTACAAGATCAAAGGAGAACTACAAGATAACAGGAGAACTAAAAGATCACAAGAGAACTACAATAAGGAGAACTACAAGATCACAAGAGAACTACAATAAGAACTACAAGATCACAGAGAACTACAAGATCACAAGAGAACTACAAGATCACAAGAGAACTACAAGAAGGAGAACTACAAGATCACATGAGAACTACAAGATCACAGGAGAACTACAAGATCACAAGAGAACTACAAGATCACATGAGAACTACAAGATCACAGCAGAACTACAAGATAACAGGAGAAATACAAGATCAAAGGAGAACTACAAGATAACAGGAGAACTACAAGATTAGAGGAGAACTACAAGATCACAAGAGAACTACAATAAGGAGAACTACAAGATCACAAGAGAACTACAATAAGGAGAACTACAAGATCACAGAGAACTACAAGATCACAAGAGAACTACAAGATCACAAGAGAACTACAATAAGGAGAACTACAAGATCACAAGAGAACTACAAGATCACAGGAGAACTACAAGATCACATGAGAACTACAAGATCACAAGAGAATTAGAAGATCACATGAGCACTACAAGATCACAAGAGAACTACAAGATCACAAGAAGATCACAAGAGAACTACAAGATCACATGAGAACTACAAGATCACAAGAGAACTACAAGATCACATGAGAACTACAAGATCACAGAGAACTACAAGATCACAGGAGAACTACAAGATCACAAGAGAACTACAAGATCACAGGAGAACTACAAGATCACAAGAGAACTACAATAAGGAGAACTAAAAGATCACAAGAGAACTACAATAAGGAGAACTACAAGATCACAGAGAACTACAAGATCACAGGAGAACTACAAGATCACAAGAGAACTACAAGATCACAAGAGAACTACAAGATCACAAGAAGATCACAAGAGAACTACAAGATCACATGAGAACTACAAGATCACAAGAGAACTACAAGATCACAAGAAGATCACAAGAGAACTACAAGATCACATGAGAACTACAAGATCACATGAGAACTACAAGATCACATGAGAACTACAAGATCACAGAGAACTACATGATCACAGGAGAACTACAAGATCACATGAGAACTACAAGATCACAAGAGAACTACAAGATCACATGAGAACTACAAGATCACATGAGAACTACAAGATCACAGAGAACTACAAGATCACAGGAGAACTACAAGATCACAAGAGAACTACAAGATCAAAGGAGAACTACAAGATCAAAGGAGAACTACAAGATAACAGGAGAACTACAAGATCACAAGAGAACTACAATAAGGAGAACTACAAGATCACAAGAGAACTACAATAAGGAGAACTACAAGATCACAGAGAACTACAAGATCACAAGAGAACTACAAGATAACAAGAGAACTACAAGATCACATGAGAACTACAAGATCACAGGAGAACTACAAGATCACAAGAGAACTACAAGATCACATGAGAACTACAAGATCACAGGAGAACTACAAGATAACAGGAGAACTACAAGATCACAGGAGAACTACAAGATAACAGGAGAACTACAAGATCACAGGAGAATTACAAGATCACAAGAGAACTAAAATAAGGAGAACTACAAGATCACAAGAGAACTACAATAAGTAGAACTACAAGACCACAGAGAACTACAAGATCACAAGAGAACTACAAGATCACAAGAGAACTACAATAAGGAGAACTACAAGATCACAAGAGAACTACAAGATCACAGGAGAACTACAAGATCACATGAGAACTACAAGATCACATGAGAACTACAAGATCACAAGAGAACTACAAGATCACAAGAAGATCACAAGATAACTACAAGATCACAGGAGAACTACAAGATCACAAGAGAACTACAAGATCACAAGAAGATCACAAGAGAACTACAAGATCACATGAGAACTACAAGATCACATGAGAACTACAAGATCACAGAGAACTACAAGATCACCTGAGAACTACAAGATCACAAGAGAACTACAAGATCACAAGAGAACTACAAGATCACAAGAAGATCACAAGAGAACTACAAGATCACATGAGAACTACAAGATCACATGAGAACTACAAGATCACATGAGAACTACAAGATCACAGAGAACTACAAGATCACATGAGAACTACAAGATCACAAGAGAACTACAAGATCAAAGGAGAACTACAAGATCAAAGTAGAACTACAAGATAACAGGAGAACTACAAGATCACAAGAGAACTACAATAAGGAGAACTACAAGATCACAAGAGAACTACAATAAGGAGAACTACAAGATCACAGAGAACTACAAGATCACAAGAGAACTACAAGATCACAAGAGAACTACAATAAGGAGAACTACAAGATCACATGAGAACTACAAGATCACAGGAGAACTACAAGATCACAAGAGAACTACAAGATCACATGAGAACTACAAGATCCCAGGAGAACTACAAGATAACAGGAGAACTACAAGATCACAGGAGAACTACAAGATAACAGGAGAACTACAAGATCACAGGAGAACTACAAGATCACAAGAGAACTACAATAAGGAGAACTACAAGATCACAAGAGAACTACAATAAGGAGAACTACAAGATCACAGAGAACTACAAGATCACAAGAGAACTACAAGATCACAAGAGAACTACAATAAGGAGAACTACAAGATCACAAGAGAACTACAAGATCACAGGAGAACTACAAGATCACATGAGAACTAGAAGATCACATGAGAACTACAAGATCACAAGAGAACTACAAGATAACAAGAAGATCACAAGAGAACTACAAGATCACATGAGAACTACAAGATCACAAGAGAACTACAAGATCACAAGAAGATCACAAGAGAACTACAAGATCACATGAGAACTACAAGATCACATGAGAACTACAAGATCACATGAGAACTACAAGATCACAGGAGAACTACAAGATCACAAGAGAACTACAAGATCACAGGAGAACTACAAGATCACAAGAGAACTAAAATAAGGAGAACTACAAGATCAAAAGAGAACTACAATAAGGAGAACTACAAGATCACAGAGAACTACAAGATCACAGGAGAACTACAAGATCACAGGAGAACTACAAGATCACAAGAGAACTACAAGATCACATGAGAACTACAAGATCACATGAGAACTACAAGATCACAGAGAACTACAAGATCACAGAAGAACTACAAGATCACAAGAGAACTACAAGATCAAAGGAGAACTACAAGATAACAGGAGAACTACAAGATCACAAGAGAACTACAAGATCACAAGAGAACTACAAGATCACATGAGAACTACAAGATCACAGGAGAACTACAAGATCACAAGAGAACTACAAGATCACATGAGAACTACAAGATCACAGAAGAACTACAAGATAACAGGAGAACTACAAGATCACAGGAGAACTACAAGATAACAGGAGAACTACAAGATCACATGAGAACTACAAGATCACAGGAGAACTACAAGATAACAGGAGAACTACAAGATCACAGGAGAACTACAAGATCACAAGAGAACTACAATAAGGAGAACTACAAGATCACAAGAGAACTACAATAAGGAGAACTACAAGATCACAGACAACTACAAGATCACAAGAGAACTACAAGATCACAAGAGAACTACAATAATGAGAACTACAAGATCACATGAGAACTACAACAACACAGGAGAACTACAAGATCACATGAGAACTACAAGATCACAAGAGAACTACAAGATCACAAGAAGATCACAAGAGAACTACAAGATCACATGAGAACTACAAGATCACATGAGAACTACAAGATGACATGAGAACTACAAGATCACAGTGAACTACAAGATCACAGGAGAACTACAATATCACAGGAGAACTACAAAATAACAGGAGAACTACAAGATCACAGGAGAACTACAAGATCACAAGAGAACTACAATAAGGAGAACTACAAGATCACAAGAGAACTACAATAAGGAGAACTACAAGATCAAAGGAGAACTACAAGATAACAGGAGAACTACAAGATCACAAGAGAACTACAATAAGGAGAACTACAAGATCACAAGAGAACTACAAGATCACATGAGAACTACAAGATCACAGGAGAACTACAAGATAACAGGAGAACTACAAGATCACAGGAGAACGACAAGATAACAGGAGAACTACAAGATCACAGGAGAACTACAAGATCACAAGAGAACTACAATAAGGAGAACTACAAGATCACAAGAGAACTACAATAAGGAGAACTACAAGATCACAGAGAACTACAAGATCACAAGAGAACTACAAGATCACAAGAGAACTACAATAATGAGAACTACAAGATCACATGAGAACTACAAGAACACAGGAGAACTACAAGATCACATGAGAACTACAAGATCACAAGAGAACTACAAGATCACAAGAAGATCACAAGAGAACTACAAGATCACATGAGAACTACAAGATCACAAGAGAACTACAAGATCACATGAGAACTACAAGATCACATGAGAACTACAAGATCACAGAGAACTACAAGATCACAGGAGAACTACAATATCACAGGAGAACTACAAGATAACAGGAGAACTACAAGATCACAGAGAACTACAAGATCACAGAGAACTACAAGATCACAGGAGAACTACAATATCACAGGAGAACTACAAGATCACAGGAGAACTACAAGATCACAAGAGAACTACAATAAGGAGAACTACAAGATCACAAGAGAACTACAATAAGGAGAACTACAAGATCACAGAGAACTACAAGATCTCAAGAGAACTACAAGATCACAAGAGAACTACAATAAGGAGAACTACAAGATAACAGGAGAACTACAAGATCACAAGAGAACTACAAGATCACATGAGAACTACAAGATCACAGGAGAACTACAAGATAACAGGAGAACTACAAGATCACAAGAGAACTATAAGATCACAAGAGAACTACAAGATCACATGAGAACTACAAGATCACAAGAGAACTACAAGATAACAGGAGAACTACAAGATCATAAGAGAACTACAATAAGGAGAACTACAAGATCACAGAGAACTACAAGATCACAAGAGAACTACAAGATCACAAGAGAACTACAATAAGGAGAACTACAAGATAACAAGAGAACTACAAGATCACAGGAGAACTACAGGTTCACATGAGAACTACAAGATCACAAGAGAACTACAATAAGGAGAACTACAAGATCACAGAGAACTACAAGATCACAAGAGAACTACAAGATCACAAGAGAACTACAATAAGGAGAACTACAAGATCACATGAGAACTACAAGATCACAGGAGAACTACAAGATCACAAGAGAACTACAAGATCACATGAGAACTACAAGATCACAGGAGAACTACAAGATAACAGGAGAACTACAAGATCACAGGAGAACTACAATAAGGAGAACTACAAGATCACAGAGAACTACAAGATCACAAGAGAACTACAAGATCACAAGAGAACTACAATAAGGAGAACTACAAGATCACAAGAGAACTACAAGATCACAAGAAGATCACAAGATCACAAGAAGATCACATGAGAACTACAAGATCACAAGAGAACTACAAGATCACAAGAAGATCACAAGAGAACTACAAGATCACATGAGAACTACAAGATCACATGAGAACTACAAGATCACAGAGAACTACAAGATCACAGGAGAACTACAAGATCACAAGAGAACTACAAGATCACAAGAGAACTACAAGATCAAAGGAGAACTACAAGATAACAGGAGAACTACAAGATCACAAGAGAACTACAATAAGGAGAACTACAAGATCACAAGAGAACTACAAGATCACATGAGAACTACAAGATCACAGGAGAACTACAAGATAACAGGAGAACTACAAGATCACAGGAGAACTACAAGATAACAGGAGAACTACAAGATCACAGGAGAACTACAAGATCACAAGAGAACTACAATAAGGAGAACTACAAGATCACAAGAGAACTACAATAAGGAGAACTACAAGATCACAGAGAACTACAAGATCACAAGAGAACTACAAGATCACAAGAGAACTACAATAATGAGAACTACAAGATCACATGAGAACTACAAGAACACAGGAGAACTACAAGATCACATGAGAACTACAAGATCACAAGAGAACTACAAGATCACAAGAAGATCACAAGAGAACTACAAGATCACATGAGAACTACAAGATCACATGAGAACTACAAGATCACAGAGAACTACAAGATATCAGGAGAACTACAATATCACAGGAGAACTACAAGATAACAGGAGAACTACAAGATCACAGGAGAACTACAAGATCACAAGAGAACTACAATAAGGAGAACTACAAGATCACAAGAGAACTACAATAAGGAGAACTACAAGATAACAAGAGAACTACAAGATCACAGGAGAACTACAAGATCACATGAGAACTACAAGATCACAAGAGAACTTCAAGATCACATGAGAACTACAAGATCACAAGAGAACTACAAGATCACAAGAAGATCACAAGATCACAAGAAGATCACATGAGAACTACAAGATCACAAGAGAACTACAAGATCACAAGAAGATCACAAGAGAACTACAAGATCACATGAGAACTACAAGATCACAAGAGAACTACAAGATCACATGAGAACTACAAGATCACAGGAGAACTACAAGATAACAGGAGAACTACAAGATCACAGGAGAACTACAAGATAACAGGAGAACTACAAGATCACAGGAGAACTACAAGATCACAAGAAGATCACAAGAGAATTACAAGATCACATGAGAACTACAAGATCACATGAGAACTACAAGATCACATGAGAACTACAAGATCACAGAGAACTACAAGATCACAGGAGAACTACAATATCACAGGAGAACTACAAGATAACAGGAGAACTACAAGATCACAGGAGAACTACAAGATCAAAGGAGAACTACAAGATAACAGGAGAACTACAAGATCACAAGAGAACTACAATAAGGAGAACTACAAGATCACAGACAACTACAAGATCACAAGAGAACTACAAGATCACAAGAGAACTACAATAAGGAGAACTACAAGATCACATGAGAACTACAAGATCACAGGAGAACTACAAGATCACAAGAGAACTACAAGATCACATGAGAACTACAAGATCACAGGAGAACTACAAGATAACAGGAGAACTAAAAGATCACAGGAGAACTACAAGATAACAGGAGAAAGACAATATCACAGGAGAACTACAAGATCATAAGAGAACTACAATAAGGAGCACTACAAGATCACAAGAGAACTACAATAAGGAGAACTACAAGATCACAGAGAACTACAAGATCACAAGAGAACTACAAGATCACAAGAGAACTACAATAAGGAGAACTACAAGATCACAAGAGAACTACAAGATCACAGGAGAACTAGAAGATCACATGAGAACTACAAGATCACATGAGAACTACAAGATCACAAGAGAACTACAAGATCACAAGAAGATCACAAGAGAACTACAAGATCACATGAGAACTACAAGATCACAAGAGAACTACAAGATCACAAGAAGATCACAAGAGAACTACAAGATCACATGAGAACTACAAGATCACATGAGAACTACAAGATCACATGAGAACTACAAGATCACAGGAGAACTACAAGATCACAAGAGAACTACAAGATCACAAGAGAACTACAATAAGGAGAACTACAAGATCACAAGAGAACTACAATAAGGAGAACTACAAGATCACAGAGAACTACAAGATCACAGGAGAACTAGAAGATCACAGGAGAACTAAAAGATCACAGAGAACTACAAGATCACAGGAGAACTACAAGATCACAAGAGAACTACAAGATCAAAGGAGAACTACAAGATAACAGGAGAACTACAAGATCACAAGAGAACTACAATAAGGAGAACTACAAGATCACAAGAGAACTACAATAAGGAGAACTACAAGATCACAGAGAACTACAAGATCACAAGAGAACTACAAGATCACAAGAGAACTACAATAAGGAGAACTAAAAGATCACAGGAGAACTACAAGATCACAGGAGAACTACAAGATCACAAGAGAACTACAAGATCACATGAGAACTACAAGATCACAGGAGAACTACAAGATAACAGGAGAACTACAAGATCACAGGAGAACTACAAGATAACAGGAGAACTACAAGATCACAGGAGAACTACAAGATCACAAGAGAACTACAACAAGGAGAACTACAAGATCACAAGAGAACTACAATAAGGAGAACTACAAGATCACAGAGAACTACAAGATCACAAGAGAACTACAAGATCACAAGAGAACTACAATAATGAGAACTACAAGATCACATGAGAACTACAAGAACACAGGAGAACTACAAGATCACATGAGAACTACAAGATCACAAGAGAACTACAAGATCACAAGAAGATCACAATCAATCAATCAACTTTTATTTGTATAGCGTCAACTCATAACAAGTGTTATCTCGAGACACTTTACAAGAAGCAGGTAAAATACCTTACTCATTGTCTGTTAACATTACAAAAGAGCAGGTAAAAGACCTTACTCATTGTTATGTTACAAAAAGCAGGTAAAAGACCTTACTTATTGCTATGTTACAAAGATCCGGCCTATCCATCATGAGCACTTTAGCAAAGCAGCAAAAGTTACAGTGGTAAGAAAAAACTGCCTTATTAAAAGGCAGAAATCTTCGGCCGGATCCCCGGCTCATGACGAAACAGTCTTCACAGGCCTAGACTGCGCCGGGCTTGGAAAGGGATAGGGGGAGAGATGGGATAAGATGCAGGAAGAGGGATAGAGAGCAAGGGGGTGGGGGGAGGTAGACCGTCCATCAGCAATCCGGTGGGGAGGGGAGGGGGTGTGGGGGGTTGTTCTGGCAGGCCGCCAACCCACGATCCGGTGGGGAGGGGGTAGTGGTGGGGTGGGGGTTGTTCTGGCAAGCCGTCAACCGATGATCTTGAGGAGCCTAGGGGAGCTCAAGAGCTCCCAGGAAAGTAGGTGGTTAGTGACTGAGATTTATAGATAGATACATGCAGTAATATGATGTACTGTATATGCAGAGAGAGAGAGAGAGAGAGAGAGAGGAGCTCAAGGTGCCAGTTCCCCCGGTAGTCTAAGCCTATAGCAGCATAACTAAGAGCTGGTCTACACCAGCACCAGCCCTAACTATAAGATTTATCAAAAAGGAAAGTTTTAAGTCTAATCTTAAAAATACAGACTGTGTCTGCCTCCCGGACCCCGGCTGGAAGGCGGTTCCAGAGGAGAGGAGCTCGATAACTGAAGGCTTTACCCCCCATAGTACACTTGGAGACTGTAGGTACCACCAGCAGGCCTGCACTCCGGGACCGCAACGCTCTCAAGGGACAGTACGGCACTAGTAGCTCCTTAAGATAAGATGGTGCCTGGCCATTTAGAGCTTTGTAGGTGAGAAGAAGGATCTTGAATTCTATTCTAGACTGTATAGGGAGCCAGTGCAGAGAAGCCAGGACAGGAGTAATGTGGTCCCATTTCCTGGTTCTGGTCAGTACACGAGCTGCAGCATTCTGGACCCGTTGAAGAGTCTTTAGAGATTTGCCAGAGCACCCTGACAAAAGAGAGTTACAATAATCCAGTCTGGAGGTAACAAATGCATGAACTAGTTTTTCTGCATCACTTTGCGACAGGATATTCCTGATCTTGGATATATTACGAAGGTGAAAGTAGGCTGTTCTTGAAACTTGACTGATGTGAGAGCTAAAAGACATATCTTGATCAAAAATAACTCCTAGATTCCTAACAGTGGTGCTAGATGCCAGGCTGATGTCATTAAGGACAGTCACATCACTAGAAAAAGTCTCTCTGAGGTTCTTAGGGCCTAGCACAATAACTTCAGTCTTGTCTGAGTTAAGTAGCAAAAAATTTCTGGTCATCCAGGTCCTAACGTCCTTAAGGCATGTTTCTAGCTGACATAACTGACTGGTACCATCGGGCTTCATTGATACATAAAGCTGAGTATCATCTGCATAACAATGAAACTGTATGGAGTGTTTCCTCATAATATTTCCCAGAGGAAGCATATATAATGTAAAAAGAATTGGTCCAAGCAATGAACCTTGTGGGACTCCATGGCAAACTTTAGTGTGCATAGAGGACTCATCATTAACATGTACAAACTGAGATCGGTCTGATAAGTAGGATTCAAACCAACTTAAAGCAGTCCCTGTAATTCCAAGCAAATGCTCCAGTCTGTACAACAGGATCCGATGGTCAATGGTGTCAAAAGCAGCACTAAGATCTAACAAGACGAGCACAGACAGAAGTCCCCTGTCTGAGGCTAGAAGTAGATCGTTTGTAACTCTAACTAGTGCAGTCTCAGTGCTATGGTGGACTCTAAATCCTGACTGGAACTCTTCAAATAAACTGTTGTCATGGAGAAAGTCACACAGCTGTTTAGCTACCACCTTCTCCAGGATCTTCGAGATAAAAGGAAGGTTGGATATAGGTCTGTAGTTAGCCAGAGTTCCTGAGTCCAGAGTAGGCTTTTTAAGTAGAGGTTTGATTACCGCTACTTTAAATGTCTGTGGTACATAGCCTGCCAGTAAAGACATATTGATCATATCTAATATGGAGTTGCTAACTAAGGGAAAGACTTCCTTAAACAGCTTGGTTGGGATTGGGTCCAAAATACAGGTTGACGGTTTCGATGCAGAAAAAATGGAATGTAGCTCTGAAAGGTCGATTGGAGAAAAACAGTCGAGACTAATATCTGGTCCTGGAACTGTCTCTGCCGTAACAGACGTATCTGCACCAGGTAAGGGCAGGAGGTTACCAATTTTGTCTCTGATGTCTAGAACTTTGTTGTTGAAAAAGCTAAGGAAATCATTACTGCTGAGGGCTAGAGGAATACAAGGCTCAATGGAGCCATGACTCTCTGTCAGCCTGGCTACAGTGCTGAAAAGGTATCTAGGATTGCCTTTGTTTTCCTCGATTAGAGAGGAGTAGTAGGCAGCTCGGGCGTGACGTAGAGCCTTCATATATCTTCTATGACTATCCTGCCAGAAAAAACGAGATTCTACCGTTTTGGTCGAACGCCATATTCTTTCAAAATTCCGTGATGATTGTTTCAGAGTACGGGTTTCTGAGTTGAACCATGGAGCCACTCTCCGTCGCTTGACAACCTTCTGTTTCAGGGGAGCAATCGAATCCAGAGTAACTCTCAGCGAATCCACTGCACTATCAACAAACTGATCTAGCTGAGAGGGACTAAAGCTATCGTAAGAGTTTCCAACTGGGTTGAAACACGGTACTGAATCAAAAACAGCTGAAATAGCTTCCTTAAATCTAGCCACAGCACTATCCGACAAACTTTTAGAAAGCACACCTCTTCCAGGCAGAGGTAATTCTAGTAGGACAAAATCAAATGTAATAAAAAAATGGTCTGATAGCAGAGGATTTTCTAGGAAAACTGTAAGGTTATGGATTTCAATTCCATAAGCTAAAACAAGATCCAGGGTGTGGTTAAAATGATGAGTAGGTTCGTTTACACCCTGGGTGAAACCAATAGAGTCTAATAGTGACATGAAAGCTGTGCTCAGGCTATCATTTTCAACATCCACATGGATATTGAAGTCACCTACAACAATTATTCTATCACTGCTAAGGACTAAGTCTGATAAAAATTCTGCAAACTCAGATAAAAACTCAGAATATGGGCCAGGAGGGCGGTAAACTACAGCAACTAGAACTGGCTGAAAGGTTCTTGAGACTGGATGTGGAAGACTAAGAACAAGGTTTTCAAAAGAAGAAAAATTCAGCTTTGGTCGAGGGTTAACTAAAAGACTGGAATTAAAAATAGCTGCTACTCCACCACCTCGTCCGGTGTCTCGAGGTATATGAGTATTAAAATGACTGGGAGGAGTGGATTCATTCAAACTAACATATTCATCTCGACACAGCCAGGTTTCAGTCAAAAAAAGTAAATCAATGTGCTGATCTGATATCAGATCATTCACTAAAAGAGACTTGGATGCTAAGGACCTAATGTTCAAAAGTCCGCAGTGAATCCTCCGATCTTGTAGCAAAATCGTATTCGTAGTTTTGATTCTAATCAGATTCTGATGATTCACGCCGTTTGGATGACTTATAAAAACGCGTTTGGGCCGGGGGACAGACACAGTACCTATAGTATAACTACAGTTCGATTCAGAATTACAGCTATAGTGACTGGGAGACAGATCTAAGGGAGGCGCAGAGAAGTGTGTAAGACTGCAGCTCTGCCTCCTGGTCTGAACTCTGAGTTGTTGTCAGGGTTTTGGACTAATAACCTCTGCTATGTTTCTAGATAATAGAGCTGCACCGTCCAAAGTGGGATGGATGCCGTCTCTAGCTAGCAGACCAGGTTTTCCCCAAAAAGACTGCCAGTTATCTATGAAGCCCACATCGTGTGCTGGACACCACCTCGACAGCCAGCGGTTGAGTGATGACATGCGGCTATACATGTCATCACTGGTCTGATTTGGGAGGGGTCCAGAGAACACTACGGAGTCCGACATCGTCTTAGCAAAAGTACACACCGACTCCACATTAACCTTAGTGACTTCCGACTGGCGTAGTCGGGAGTCATTTGTGCCGACATGAATTACGATTCATGACATGACGACAAGAGAACTACAAGATCACATGAGAACTACAAGATCACATGAGAACTACAAGATCACATGAGAACTACAAGATCACAGAGAACTACAAGATCACAGGAGAACTACAATATCACAGGAGAACTACAAGATAACAGGAGAACTAGAAGATCACAGGAGAACTACAAGATCACAAGAGAACTACAATAAGGAGAACTACAAGATCACAAGAGAACTACAATAAGGAGAACTACAAGATCACAGAGAACTACAAGATCACAAGAGAACTACAAGATCACAAGAGAACTACAATAAGGAGAACTACAAGATCACATGAGAACTACAAGATCACAGGAGAACTACAAGATCACAAGAGAACTACAAGATCACATGAGAACTACAAGATCACAGGAGAACTACAAGATAACAGGAGAACTACAAGATCACAAGAGAACTATAAGATCACAAGAGAACTACAATAAGGAGAACTGCAAGATCACAGGAGAACTACAAGATCACAAGAGAACTACAAGATCACATGAGAACTACAAGATCACAGGAGAACTACAAGATCACAGGAGAACAACAAGATCACAGGAGAACTACAAGATAACAGGAGAACTACAAGATCACAGGAGAACTACAAGATCACAAGAGAACTACAAGATCACAAGAGAACTACAAGATCACAAGAAGATCACAAGAGAACTACAAGATCACATGAGAACTACAAGATCACAAGAGAACTACAAGATCACAAGAAGATCACAAGAGAACTACAAGATCACATGAGAACTACAAGATCACATGAGAACTACAAGATCACATGAGAACTACAAGATCACAGAGAACTACAAGATCACAGGAGAACTACAGGATCACAAGAAAACTACAAGATCAAAGGAGAACTACAAGATAACAGGAGAACTACAAGATCACAAGAGAACTACAATAAGGAGAACTACAAGATCACAAGAGAAATACCATAAGGAGAACTACAAGATCACAGAGAACTACAAGATCACAAGAGCACTACAAGATCACAAGAGAACTACAATAAGGAGAACTGCAAGATCACATAAGAACTACAAGATCACAGGAGAACTACAAGATCACAGGAGAACTACAAGATCACAGGAGAACTACAAGATAACAGGAGAACTACAAGATCACAGGAGAACTACAAGATCACAAGAGAACTACAATAAGGAGAACTACAAGATCACAAGAGAACTACAATAAGGAGAACTACAAGATCACAGAGAACTACAAGATCACAAGAGAACTACAAGATCACAAGATAACTACAATAAGGAGAACTACAAGATCACAAGAGAACTACAAGATCACAGGAGAACTACAAGATCACATGAGAACTACAAGATCACAAGAGAACTAGAAGATCACATGAGAACTACAAGATCACAAGAGAACTACAAGATCACAAGAGAACTACAAGATCACAAGAAGATCACAAGAGAACTACAAGATCACATGAGAACTACAAGATCACATGAGAACTACAAGATCAAAGAGAACTACAAGATCACAGGAGAACTACAAGATCACAGGAGAACTACAAGATCACAAGAGAACTACAATAAGGAGAACTGCAAGATCACAAGAGAACTACAAGATCACATGAGAACTACAAGATCACAGGAGAACTACAAGATAACAGGAGAACTACAAGATCACAAGAGAACTATAAGATCACAAGAGAACTACAATAAGGAGAACTGCAAGATCACAGGAGAACTACAAGATCACAAGAGAACTACAAGATCACATGAGAACTACAAGATCACAGGAGAACTACAAGATAACAGGAGAACAACAAGATCACAGGAGAACTACAAGATAACAGGAGAACTACAAGATCACAGGAGAACTACAAGATCACAAGAGAACTACAAGATCACAAAAGAACTACAAGATCACAAGAAGATCACAAGAGAACTACAAGATCACATGAGAACTACAAGATCACAAGAGAACTACAAGATCACAAGAAGATCACAAGAGAACTACAAGATCACATGAGAACTACAAGATCACATGAGAACTACAAGATCACATGAGAACTACAAGATCACAGAGAACTACAAGATCACAGGAGAACTACAAGATCACAAGAAAACTACAAGATCAAAGGAGAACTACAAGATAACAGGAGAACTACAAGATCACAAGAGAACTACAATAAGGAGAACTACAAGATCACAAGAGAAATACCATAAGGAGAACTACAAGATCACAGAGAACTACAAGATCACAAGAGCACTACAAGATCACAAGAGAACTACAATAAGGAGAACTACAAGATCACATAAGAACTACAAGATCACAGGAGAACTACAAGATCACAGGAGAACTACAAGATCACAGGAGAACTACAAGATAACAGGAGAACTACAAGATCACAGGAGAACTACAAGATCACAAGAGAACTACAATAAGGAGAACTACAAGATCACAAGAGAACTACAATAAGGAGAACTACAAGATCACAGAGAACTACAAGATCACAAGAGAACTACAAGATCACAAGATAACTACAATAAGGAGAACTACAAGATCACAAGAGAACTACAAGATCACAGGAGAACTACAAGATCACATGAGAACTACAAGATCACAAGAGAACTAGAAGATCACATGAGAACTACAAGATCACAAGAGAACTACAAGATCACAAGAGAACTACAAGATCACAAGAAGATCACAAGAGAACTACAAGATCACATGAGAACTACAAGATCACATGAGAACTACAAGATCAAAGAGAACTACAAGATCACAGGAGAACTACAAGATCACAAGAGAACTACAATAAGGAGAACTACAAGATCACAAGAGAACTACAATAAGGAGAACAACAAGATCACAGAGAACTACAAGATCACAAGAGAACTACAAGATCACAAGAGAACTACAATAAGGAGAACTACAAGATCACATAAGAACTACAAGATCACATGAGAACTACAAGATCACATGAGAACTACAAGATCACAGAGAACTACAAGATCACAGGAGAACTACAATATCACAGGAGAACTACAAGATAACAGGAGAACTAGAAGATCACAGGAGAACTACAAGATCACAAGAGAACTACAATAAGGAGAACTACAAGATCACAAGAGAACTACAATAAGGAGAACTACAAGATCACAGAGAACTACAAGATCACAAGAGAACTACAAGATCACAAGAGAACTACAATAAGGAGAACTACAAGATCACATGAGAACTACAAGATCACAGGAGAACTACAAGATCACAAGAGAACTACAAGATCACATGAGAACTACAAGATCACAGGAGAACTACAAGATAACAGGAGAACTACAAGATCACAAGAGAACTATAAGATCACAAGAGAACTACAAGATCACATGAGAACTACAAGATCACAGGAGAACTACAAGATAACAGGAGAACTACAAGATCACAAGAGAACTACAATAAGGAGAACTGTAAGATCACAGGAGAACTACAAGATCACAAGAGAACTACAAGATCACATGAGAACTACAAGATCACAGGAGAACTACAAGATAACAGGAGAACAACAAGATCACAGGAGAACTACAAGATAACAGGAGAACTACAAGATCACAGGAGAACTACAAGATCACAAGAGAACTACAAGATCACAAGAGAACTACAAGATCACAAGAAGATCACAAGAGAACTACAAGATCACATGAGAACTACAAGATCACAAGAGAACTACAAGATCACAAGAAGATCACAAGAGAACTACAAGATCACATGAGAACTACAAGATCACATGAGAACTACAAGATCACATGAGAACTACAAGATCACAGAGAACTACAAGATCACAGGAGAACTACAAGATCACAAGAAAACTACAAGATCAAAGGAGAACTACAAGATAACAGGAGAACTACAAGATCACAAGAGAACTACAATAAGGAGAACTACAAGATCACAAGAGAAATACCATAAGGAGAACTACAAGATCACAGAGAACTACAAGATCACAAGAGCACTACAAGATCACAAGAGAACTACAATAAGGAGAACTGCAAGATCACATAAGAACTACAAGATCACAGGAGAACTACAAGATCACAGGAGAACTACAAGATAACAGGAGAACTACAAGATCACAGGAGAACTACAAGATAACAGGAGAACTACAAGATCACAGGAGAACTACAAGATCACAAGAGAACTACAATAAGGAGAACTACAAGATCACAAGAGAACTACAATAAGGAGAACTACAAGATCACAGAGAACTACAAGATCACAAGAGAACTACAAGATCACAAGAGAACTACAATAAGGAGAACTACAAGATCACAAGAGAACTACAAGATCACAGGAGAACTACAAGATCACATGAGAACTACAAGATCACAAGAGAACTAGAAGATCACATGAGAACTACAAGATCACAAGAGAACTACAAGATCACAAGAAGATCACAAGAGAACTACAAGATCACATGAGAACTACAAGATCACAAGAGAACTACAAGATCACAAGAAGATCACAAGAGAACTACAAGATCACATGAGAACTACAAGATCACATGAGAACTACAAGATCACATGAGAACTACAAGATCACAGAGAACTACAAGATCACAGGAGAACTACAAGATCACAAGAGAACTACAAGATCACAGGAGAACTACAAGATCACAAGAGAACTACAATAAGGAGAACTACAAGATCACAAGAGAACTACAATAAGGAGAACTACAAGATCACAGAGAACTACAAGATCACAGGAGAACTACAAGATCACAGGAGAACTACAAGATCACAAGAGAACTACAAGATCACATGAGAACTACAAGATCAGATGAGAATTACAAGATCACAAGAGAACTACAAGATCACAAGAGAACTACAAGATCACAAGATCACAAGAGAACTACAAGATCACATGAGAACTACAAGATCACAAGAGAACTACAAGATCACAAGAAGATCACAAGAGAACTACAAGATCACAAGAGAACTACAAGATCACATGAGAACTACAAGATCACATGAGAACTACAAGATCACAGAGAACTACAAGATCACAGGAGAACTACAAGATCACAAGAGAACTACAAGATCAAAGGAGAACTACAAGATCAAAGGAGAACTACAAGATAACAGGAGAACTACAAGATCACAAGACAACTACAATAAGGAGAACTACAAGATCACAAGAGAACTACAATAAGGAGAACTACAAGATCACAGAGAACTACAAGATCACAAGAGAACTACAAGATCACAAGAGAACTACAATAAGGAGAACTACAAGATCACATGAGAACTACAAGATCACAGGAGAACTACAAGATCACAAGAGAACTACAAGATCACATGAGAACTACAAGATCACAGGAGAACTACAAGATAACAGGAGAACTACAAGATCACAGGAGAACTACAAGATAACAGGAGAAAGACAAGATCACAGGAGAACTACAAGATCACAAGAGAACTACAAGAAGGAGAACTACAAGATCACAAGAGAACTACAATAAGGAGAACTACAAGATCACAGAGAACTACAAGATCACAAGAGAACTACAAGATCACAAGAGAACTACAATGAGGAGAACTACAAGATCACAAGAGAACTACAAGATCACAGGAGAACTACAAGATCACATGAGAACTAGAAGATCACATGAGAACTACAAGATCACAAGAGAACTACAAGATCACAAGAAGATCACAAGAGAACTACAAGATCACATGAGAACTACAAGATCACAAGAGAACTACAAGATCACAAGAAGATCACAAGAGAACTACAAGATCACATGAGAACTACAAGATCACATGAGAACTACAAGATCACAGGAGAACTACAAGATCACAAGAGAACTACAAGATCACAGGAGAACTACAAGATCACAAGAGAACTACAATAAGGAGAACTACAAGATCACAAGAGAACTACAATAAGGAGAACTACAAGATCACAGAGAACTACAAGATCACAAGAGAACTACAATAAGGAGAACTACAAGATCACAGAGAACTACAAGATCACAAGAGAACTACAAGATCAAAAGAGAACTACAATAAGGAGAACTACAAGATCACATGAGAACTACAAGATCACAGGAGAAGTACAAGATCACAAGAGAACTACAAGATCACATGAGAACTACAAGATCACAGGAGAACTACAAGATAACAGGAGAACTACAAGATCACAGGAGAACTACAAGATAACAGGAGAACTGCAAGATCACAGGAGAACTACAAGATCACAAGAGAACTACAATAAGGAGAACTACAAGATCACAAGAGAACTACAATAAGGAGAACTACAAGATCACAGAGAACTACAAGATCACAAGAGAACTACAAGATCACAAGAGAACTACAATAATGAGAACTACAAGATCACATGAGAACTACAAGAACACAGGAGAACTACAAGATCACATGAGAACTACAAGATCACAAGAGAACTACAAGATCACAAGAAGATCACAAGAGAATTACAAGATCACATGAGAACTACAAGATCACATGAGAACTACAAGATCACTTGAGAACTACAAGATCACAGAGAACTACAAGATCACAGGAGAACTACAATATCACAGGAGAACTACAAGATAACAGGAGAACTACAAGATCACAGGAGAACTACAAGATCACAAGAGAACTACAATAAGGAGAACTACAAGATCACAAGAGAACTACAATAAGGAGAACTACAAGATCACAGAGAATTACAAGATCACAGGAGAACTACAAGATAACAGGAGAACTACAAGATCACAGGAGAACTACAAGATCACAAGAGAACTACAATAAGGAGAACTACAAGATCACAAGAGAACTACAATAAGGAGAACTACAATATCACAGAGAACTACAAGATCACAAGAGAACTACAAGATCACAAGAGAACTACAATAAGGAGAACTACAAGATCACAAGAGAACTACAAGATCACAGGAGAACTACAAGATCACATGAGAACTACAAGATCAAAAGAGAACTAGAAGATCACATGAGAACTACAAGATCACAAGAGAACTACAAGATCACAAGAAGATCACAAGAGAACTACAAGATCACATGAGAACTACAAGATCACAAGAGAACTACAAGATCACAAGAAGATCACAAGAGAACTACAAGATCACATGAGAACTACAAGATCACATGAGAACTACAAGATCACATGAGAACTACAAGATGACAGAGAACTACAAGATCACAGGAGAACTACAAGATCACAAGAGAACTACAAGATCACAGGAGAACTACAAGATCATAAGAGAACTACAATAAGGAGAACTACAAGATCACAAGAGAACTACAATAAGGAGAACTACAAGATCACAGAGAACTACAATATCACAGGAGAACTACAAGATCACAGGAGAACTACAAGATCACAAGAGAACTACAAGATCACGTGAGAACTACAAGATCACATGAGAACTACAAGATCACAAGAGAACTACAAGATCACAAGAGAACTACAAGATCACAAGATCACAAGAGAACTACAAGATCACATGAGAACTACAAGATCACAAGAGAACTACAAGATCACAAGAAGATCACAAGAGAACTACAAGATCACATGAGAACTACAAGATCACATGAGAACTACAAGATCACATGAGAACTACAAGATCACAGAGAACTACAAGATCACAGGAGAACTACAAGATCACAAGAGAACTACAAGATCAAAGGAGAACTACAAGATCAAAGGAGAACTACAAGATAACAGGAGAACTACAAGATCACAAGACAACTACAATAAGGAGAACTACAAGATCACAAGAGAACTACAATAAGGAGAACTACAAGATCACAGAGAACTACAAGATCACAAGAGAACTACAAGATCACAAGAGAACTACAATAAGGAGAACTACAAGATCACATGAGAACTACAAGATCACGGGAGAACTACAAGATCACAAGAGAACTACAAGATCACATGAGAACTACAAGATCACAGGAGAACTACAAGATAACAGGAGAACTACAAGATCACAGGAGAACTAAAAGATAACAGGAGAAAGACAAGATCACAGGTGAACTACAAGATCACAAGAGAACTAAAAGAAAGAGAACTACAAGATCACAAGAGAACTACAATAAGGAGAACTACAAGATCACAGAGAACTACAAGATCACAAGAGAACTACAAGATCACAAGAGAACTACAATAAGGAGAACTACAAGATCACAAGAGAACTACAAGATCACAGGAGAACTACAAGATCACATGAGAACTAGAAGATCACATGAGAACTACAAGATCACAAGTGAACTACAAGATCACAAGAAGATCACAAGAGAACTACAAGATCACATGAGAACTACAAGATCACAAGAGAACTACAAGATCACAAGAAGATCACAAGAGAACTACAAGATCACATGAGAACTACAAGATCACAGGAGAACTACAAGATCACAGGAGAACTACAAGATCACAAGAGAACTACAAGATCACAGGAGAACTACAAGATCACAAGAGAACTACAATAAGGAGAACTACAAGATCACAAGAGAACTACAATAAGGAGAACTACAAGATCACAGAGAACTACAAGATCACAGGAGAACTACAAGATCACAGGAGAACTACAAGATCACAAGAGAACTACAAGATCACATGAGAACTACAATATCACAGAGAACTACAAGATCACAGGAGAACTACAAGATCACAAGAGAACTTCAAGATCAAAGGAGAACTACAAGATAACAGGAGAACTACAAGATCACAAGAGAACTACAATAAGGAGAACTACAAGATCACAAGAGAACTACAATAAGGAGAACTACAAGATCACAGAGAACTACAAGATCACAAGAGAACTACAAGATCAAAAGAGAACTACAAGATCACAAGAGAACTACAAGATCACATGAGAACTACAAGATCACAGGAGAACTACAAGATAACAGGAGAACTACAAGATCACAGGAGAACTACAAGATAACAGGAGAACTACAAGATCACAGGAGAACTACAAGATCACAAGAGAACTACAATAAGGAGAACTACAAGATCACAAGAGAACTACAATAAGGAGAACTAGAAGATCACAGAGAACTACAAGATCACAAGAGAACTACAAGATCACAAGAGAACTACAATAATGAGAACTACAAGATCACATGAGAACTACAAGAACACAGGAGAACTACAAGATCACATGAGAACTACAAGATCACAAGAGAACTACAAGATCACAAGAAGATCACAAGAGAATTACAAGATCACATGAGAACTACAAGATCACATGAGAACTACAAGATCACTTGAGAACTACAAGATCACAGAGAACTACAAGATCACAGGAGAACTACAATATCACAGGAGAACTACAAGATAACAGGAGAACTACAAGATCACAGGAGAACTACAAGATCAAAGGAGAACTACAAGATAACAGGAGAACTACAAGATCACAAGAGAACTACAATAAGGAGAACTACAAGATCACAAGAGAACTACAATAAGGAGAACTACAAGATCACAGAGAACTACAAGATCACAAGAGAACTACAAGATCACAAGAGAACTACAATAAGGAGAACTACTAGATCACATGAGAACTACAAGATCACAGGAGAACTACAAGATCACAAGAGAACTACAAGATCACAGGAGAACTACAAGATAACAGGAGAAAGACAAGATCACAGGAGAACTACAAGATCACAAGAGAACTACAATAAGGAGAACTACAAGATCACAAGAGAACTACAATAAGGAGAACTACAATAAGGAGAACTACAACATCACAAGAGAACTACAATAAGGAGAACTACAAGATCACAAGAGAACTACAAGATCACAGGAGAACTACAAGATCACATGAGAACTAGAAGATCACATGAGAACTACAAGATCACAAGAGAACTACAAGATCACAAGAAGATCACAAGAGAACTACAAGATCACATGAGAACTACAAGATCACAAGAGAACTACAAGATCACAAGAAGATCACAAGAGAACTACAAGATCACATGAGAACTACAAGATCACATGAGAACTACAAGATTACAGGAGAACTACAAGATCACAAGAGAACTACAAGATATCAAGAGAACTACAATAAGGAGAACTACAAGATCACAAGAGAACTACAATAAGGAGAACTACAAGATCACAGAGCACTACAAGATCACAGGAGAACTAGAAGATCACAGGAGAACTACAAGATCACAAGAGAACTACAAGATCACAGGAGAACTACAAGATAACAGGAGAACTACAAGATCACAGGAGAACTACAAGATCACAAGAGAACTACAATAAGGAGAACTACAAGATCACAAGAGAACTACAATAAGGAGAACTACAAGATCACAGAGAACTACAAGATCACAAGAGAACTACAAGATCACAAGAGAACTACAATAAGGAGAACTACAAGATCACAAGAGAACTACAAGATCACAGGAGAACTACAAGATCACATGAGAACTACAAGATCACAAGAGAACTAGAAGATCACATGAGAACTACAAGATCACAAGAGAACTACAAGATCACAAGAAGATCACAAGAGAACTACAAGATCACATGAGAACTACAAGATCACAAGAGAACTACAAGATCACAAGAAGATCACAAGAGAACTACAAGATCACATGAGAACTACAAGATCACATGAGAACTACAAGATCACATGAGAACTACAAGATCACAGAGAACTACAAGATCACAGGAGAACTACAAGATCACAAGAGAACTACAAGATCACAGGAGAACTACAAGATCACAAGAGAACTACAATAAGGAGAACTACAAGATCACAAGAGAACTACAATAAGGAGAACTACAAGATCACAGAGAACTACAAGATCACAGGAGAACTACAAGATCACAGGAGAACTACAAGATCACAAGAGAACTACAAGATCACATGAGAACTACAAGATCAGATGAGAATTACAAGATCACAAGAGAACTACAAGATCACAAGAGAACTACAAGATCACAAGATCACAAGAGAACTACAAGATCACATGAGAACTACAAGATCACAAGAGAACTACAAGATCACAAGAAGATCACAAGAGAACTACAAGATCACAAGAGAACTACAAGATCACATGAGAACTACAAGATCACATGAGAACTACAAGATCACAGAGAACTACAAGATCACAGGAGAACTACAAGATCACAAGAGAACTACAAGATCAAAGGAGAACTACAAGATCAAAGGAGAACTACAAGATAACAGGAGAACTACAAGATCACAAGACAACTACAATAAGGAGAACTACAAGATCACAAGAGAACTACAATAAGGAGAACTACAAGATCACAGAGAACTACAAGATCACAAGAGAACTACAAGATCACAAGAGAACTACAATAAGGAGAACTACAAGATCACATGAGAACTACAAGATCACAGGAGAACTACAAGATCACAAGAGAACTACAAGATCACATGAGAACTACAAGATCACAGGAGAACTACAAGATAACAGGAGAACTACAAGATCACAGGAGAACTACAAGATAACAGGAGAAAGACAAGATCACAGGAGAACTACAAGATCACAAGAGAACTACAAGAAGGAGAACTACAAGATCACAAGAGAACTACAATAAGGAGAACTACAAGATCACAGAGAACTACAAGATCACAAGAGAACTACAAGATCACAAGAGAACTACAATGAGGAGAACTACAAGATCACAAGAGAACTACAAGATCACAGGAGAACTACAAGATCACATGAGAACTAGAAGATCACATGAGAACTACAAGATCACAAGAGAACTACAAGATCACAAGAAGATCACAAGAGAACTACAAGATCACATGAGAACTACAAGATCACAAGAGAACTACAAGATCACAAGAAGATCACAAGAGAACTACAAGATCACATGAGAACTACAAGATCACATGAGAACTACAAGATCACAGGAGAACTACAAGATCACAAGAGAACTACAAGATCACAGGAGAACTACAAGATCACAAGAGAACTACAATAAGGAGAACTACAAGATCACAAGAGAACTACAATAAGGAGAACTACAAGATCACAGAGAACTACAAGATCACAAGAGAACTACAATAAGGAGAACTACAAGATCACAGAGAACTACAAGATCACAAGAGAACTACAAGATCAAAAGAGAACTACAATAAGGAGAACTACAAGATCACATGAGAACTACAAGATCACAGGAGAAGTACAAGATCACAAGAGAACTACAAGATCACATGAGAACTACAAGATCACAGGAGAACTACAAGATAACAGGAGAACTAGAAGATCACAGGAGAACTACAAGATAACAGGAGAACTGCAAGATCACAGGAGAACTACAAGATCACAAGAGAACTACAATAAGGAGAACTACAAGATCACAAGAGAACTACAATAAGGAGAACTACAAGATCACAGAGAACTACAAGATCACAAGAGAACTACAAGATCACAAGAGAACTACAATAATGAGAACTACAAGATCACATGAGAACTACAAGAACACAGGAGAACTACAAGATCACATGAGAACTACAAGATCACAAGAGAACTACAAGATCACAAGAAGATCACAAGAGAATTACAAGATCACATGAGAACTACAAGATCACATGAGAACTACAAGATCACTTGAGAACTACAAGATCACAGAGAACTACAAGATCACAGGAGAACTACAATATCACAGGAGAACTACAAGATAACAGGAGAACTACAAGATCACAGGAGAACTACAAGATCACAAGAGAACTACAATAAGGAGAACTACAAGATCACAAGAGAACTACAATAAGGAGAACTACAAGATCACAGAGAATTACAAGATCACAGGAGAACTACAAGATAACAGGAGAACTACAAGATCACAGGAGAACTACAAGATCACAAGAGAACTACAATAAGGAGAACTACAAGATCACAAGAGAACTACAATAAGGAGAACTACAATATCACAGAGAACTACAAGATCACAAGAGAACTACAAGATCACAAGAGAACTACAATAAGGAGAACTACAAGATCACAAGAGAACTACAAGATCACAGGAGAACTACAAGATCACATGAGAACTACAAGATCAAAAGAGAACTAGAAGATCACATGAGAACTACAAGATCACAAGAGAACTACAAGATCACAAGAAGATCACAAGAGAACTACAAGATCACATGAGAACTACAAGATCACAAGAGAACTACAAGATCACAAGAAGATCACAAGAGAACTACAAGATCACATGAGAACTACAAGATCACATGAGAACTACAAGATCACATGAGAACTACAAGATGACAGAGAACTACAAGATCACAGGAGAACTACAAGATCACAAGAGAACTACAAGATCACAGGAGAACTACAAGATCATAAGAGAACTACAATAAGGAGAACTACAAGATCACAAGAGAACTACAATAAGGAGAACTACAAGATCACAGAGAACTACAAGATCACAGGAGAACTACAAGATCACAGGAGAACTACAAGATCACAAGAGAACTACAAGATCACGTGAGAACTACAAGATCACATGAGAACTACAAGATCACAAGAGAACTACAAGATCACAAGAGAACTACAAGATCACAAGATCACAAGAGAACTACAAGATCACATGAGAACTACAAGATCACAAGAGAACTACAAGATCACAAGAAGATCACAAGAGAACTACAAGATCACAAGAGAACTACAAGATCACATGAGAACTACAAGATCACATGAGAACTACAAGATCACAGAGAACTACAAGATCACAGGAGAACTACAAGATCACAAGAGAACTACAAGATCAAAGGAGAACTACAAGATCAAAGGAGAACTACAAGATAACAGGAGAACTACAAGATCACAAGACAACTACAATAAGGAGAACTACAAGATCACAAGAGAACTACAATAAGGAGAACTACAAGATCACAGAGAACTACAAGATCACAAGAGAACTACAAGATCACAAGAGAACTACAATAAGGAGAACTACAAGATCACATGAGAACTACAAGATCACGGGAGAACTACAAGATCACAAGAGAACTACAAGATCACATGAGAACTACAAGATCACAGGAGAACTACAAGATAACAGGAGAACTACAAGATCACAGGAGAACTAAAAGATAACAGGAGAAAGACAAGATCACAGGTGAACTACAAGATCACAAGAGAACTAAAAGAAAGAGAACTACAAGATCACAAGAGAACTACAATAAGGAGAACTACAAGATCACAGAGAACTACAAGATCACAAGAGAACTACAAGATCACAAGAGAACTACAATAAGGAGAACTACAAGATCACAAGAGAACTACAAGATCACAGGAGAACTACAAGATCACATGAGAACTAGAAGATCACATGAGAACTACAAGATCACAAGTGAACTACAAGATCACAAGAAGATCACAAGAGAACTACAAGATCACATGAGAACTACAAGATCACAAGAGAACTACAAGATCACAAGAAGATCACAAGAGAACTACAAGATCACATGAGAACTACAAGATCACAGGAGAACTACAAGATCACAGGAGAACTACAAGATCACAAGAGAACTACAAGATCACAGGAGAACTACAAGATCACAAGAGAACTACAATAAGGAGAACTACAAGATCACAAGAGAACTACAATAAGGAGAACTACAAGATCACAGAGAACTACAAGATCACAGGAGAACTACAAGATCACAGGAGAACTACAAGATCACAAGAGAACTACAAGATCACATGAGAACTACAATATCACAGAGAACTACAAGATCACAGGAGAACTACAAGATCACAAGAGAACTTCAAGATCAAAGGAGAACTACAAGATAACAGGAGAACTACAAGATCACAAGAGAACTACAATAAGGAGAACTACAAGATCACAAGAGAACTACAATAAGGAGAACTACAAGATCACAGAGAACTACAAGATCACAAGAGAACTACAAGATCAAAAGAGAACTACAAGATCACAAGAGAACTACAAGATCACATGAGAACTACAAGATCACAGGAGAACTACAAGATAACAGGAGAACTACAAGATCACAGGAGAACTACAAGATAACAGGAGAACTACAAGATCACAGGAGAACTACAAGATCACAAGAGAACTACAATAAGGAGAACTACAAGATCACAAGAGAACTACAATAAGGAGAACTAGAAGATCACAGAGAACTACAAGATCACAAGAGAACTACAAGATCACAAGAGAACTACAATAATGAGAACTACAAGATCACATGAGAACTACAAGAACACAGGAGAACTACAAGATCACATGAGAACTACAAGATCACAAGAGAACTACAAGATCACAAGAAGATCACAAGAGAATTACAAGATCACATGAGAACTACAAGATCACATGAGAACTACAAGATCACTTGAGAACTACAAGATCACAGAGAACTACAAGATCACAGGAGAACTACAATATCACAGGAGAACTACAAGATAACAGGAGAACTACAAGATCACAGGAGAACTACAAGATCAAAGGAGAACTACAAGATAACAGGAGAACTACAAGATCACAAGAGAACTACAATAAGGAGAACTACAAGATCACAAGAGAACTACAATAAGGAGAACTACAAGATCACAGAGAACTACAAGATCACAAGAGAACTACAAGATCACAAGAGAACTACAATAAGGAGAACTACTAGATCACATGAGAACTACAAGATCACAGGAGAACTACAAGATCACAAGAGAACTACAAGATCACAGGAGAACTACAAGATAACAGGAGAAAGACAAGATCACAGGAGAACTACAAGATCACAAGAGAACTACAATAAGGAGAACTACAAGATCACAAGAGAACTACAATAAGGAGAACTACAATAAGGAGAACTACAACATCACAAGAGAACTACAATAAGGAGAACTACAAGATCACAAGAGAACTACAAGATCACAGGAGAACTACAAGATCACATGAGAACTAGAAGATCACATGAGAACTACAAGATCACAAGAGAACTACAAGATCACAAGAAGATCACAAGAGAACTACAAGATCACATGAGAACTACAAGATCACAAGAGAACTACAAGATCACAAGAAGATCACAAGAGAACTACAAGATCACATGAGAACTACAAGATCACATGAGAACTACAAGATTACAGGAGAACTACAAGATCACAAGAGAACTACAAGATATCAAGAGAACTACAATAAGGAGAACTACAAGATCACAAGAGAACTACAATAAGGAGAACTACAAGATCACAGAGCACTACAAGATCACAGGAGAACTAGAAGATCACAGGAGAACTACAAGATCACAAGAGAACTACAAGATCACAGGAGAACTACAAGATAACAGGAGAACTACAAGATCACAGGAGAACTACAAGATCACAAGAGAACTACAATAAGGAGAACTACAAGATCACAAGAGAACTACAATAAGGAGAACTACAAGATCACAGAGAACTACAAGATCACAAGAGAACTACAAGATCACAAGAGAACTACAATAAGGAGAACTACAAGATCACAAGAGAACTACAAGATCACAGGAGAACTACAAGATCACATGAGAACTACAAGATCACAAGAGAACTAGAAGATCACATGAGAACTACAAGATCACAAGAGAACTACAAGATCACAAGAAGATCACAAGAGAACTACAAGATCACATGAGAACTACAAGATCACAAGAGAACTACAAGATCACAAGAAGATCACAAGAGAACTACAAGATCACATGAGAACTACAAGATCACATGAGAACTACAAGATCACATGAGAACTACAAGATCACAGAGAACTACAAGATCACAGGAGAACTACAAGATCACAAGAGAACTACAAGATCACAGGAGAACTACAAGATCACAAGAGAACTACAATAAGGAGAACTACAAGATCACAAGAGAACTACAATAAGGAGAACTACAAGATCACAGAGAACTACAAGATCACAGGAGAACTACAAGATCACAGGAGAACTACAAGATCACAAGAGAACTACAAGATCACATGAGAACTACAAGATCAGATGAGAATTACAAGATCACAAGAGAACTACAAGATCACAAGAGAACTACAAGATCACAAGATCACAAGAGAACTACAAGATCACATGAGAACTACAAGATCACAAGAGAACTACAAGATCACAAGAAGATCACAAGAGAACTACAAGATCACAAGAGAACTACAAGATCACATGAGAACTACAAGATCACATGAGAACTACAAGATCACAGAGAACTACAAGATCACAGGAGAACTACAAGATCACAAGAGAACTACAAGATCAAAGGAGAACTACAAGATCAAAGGAGAACTACAAGATAACAGGAGAACTACAAGATCACAAGACAACTACAATAAGGAGAACTACAAGATCACAAGAGAACTACAATAAGGAGAACTACAAGATCACAGAGAACTACAAGATCACAAGAGAACTACAAGATCACAAGAGAACTACAATAAGGAGAACTACAAGATCACATGAGAACTACAAGATCACAGGAGAACTACAAGATCACAAGAGAACTACAAGATCACATGAGAACTACAAGATCACAGGAGAACTACAAGATAACAGGAGAACTACAAGATCACAGGAGAACTACAAGATAACAGGAGAAAGACAAGATCACAGGAGAACTACAAGATCACAAGAGAACTACAAGAAGGAGAACTACAAGATCACAAGAGAACTACAATAAGGAGAACTACAAGATCACAGAGAACTACAAGATCACAAGAGAACTACAAGATCACAAGAGAACTACAATGAGGAGAACTACAAGATCACAAGAGAACTACAAGATCACAGGAGAACTACAAGATCACATGAGAACTAGAAGATCACATGAGAACTACAAGATCACAAGAGAACTACAAGATCACAAGAAGATCACAAGAGAACTACAAGATCACATGAGAACTACAAGATCACAAGAGAACTACAAGATCACAAGAAGATCACAAGAGAACTACAAGATCACATGAGAACTACAAGATCACATGAGAACTACAAGATCACAGGAGAACTACAAGATCACAAGAGAACTACAAGATCACAGGAGAACTACAACATCACAAGAGAACTACAATAAGGAGAACTACAAGATCACAAGAGAACTACAATAAGGAGAACTACAAGATCACAGAGAACTACAAGATCACAAGAGAACTACAATAAGGAGAACTACAAGATCACAGAGAACTACAAGATCACAAGAGAACTACAAGATCAAAAGAGAACTACAATAAGGAGAACTACAAGATCACATGAGAACTACAAGATCACAGGAGAAGTACAAGATCACAAGAGAACTACAAGATCACATGAGAACTACAAGATCACAGGAGAACTACAAGATAACAGGAGAACTAGAAGATCACAGGAGAACTACAAGATAACAGGAGAACTGCAAGATCACAGGAGAACTACAAGATCACAAGAGAACTACAATAAGGAGAACTACAAGATCACAAGAGAACTACAATAAGGAGAACTACAAGATCACAGAGAACTACAAGATCACAAGAGAACTACAAGATCACAAGAGAACTACAATAATGAGAACTACAAGATCACATGAGAACTACAAGAACACAGGAGAACTACAAGATCACATGAGAACTACAAGATCACAAGAGAACTACAAGATCACAAGAAGATCACAAGAGAATTACAAGATCACATGAGAACTACAAGATCACATGAGAACTACAAGATCACTTGAGAACTACAAGATCACAGAGAACTACAAGATCACAGGAGAACTACAATATCACAGGAGAACTACAAGATAACAGGAGAACTACAAGATCACAGGAGAACTACAAGATCACAAGAGAACTACAATAAGGAGAACTACAAGATCACAAGAGAACTACAATAAGGAGAACTACAAGATCACAGAGAATTACAAGATCACAGGAGAACTACAAGATAACAGGAGAACTACAAGATCACAGGAGAACTACAAGATCACAAGAGAACTACAATAAGGAGAACTACAAGATCACAAGAGAACTACAATAAGGAGAACTACAATATCACAGAGAACTACAAGATCACAAGAGAACTACAAGATCACAAGAGAACTACAATAAGGAGAACTACAAGATCACAAGAGAACTACAAGATCACAGGAGAACTACAAGATCACATGAGAACTACAAGATCAAAAGAGAACTAGAAGATCACATGAGAACTACAAGATCACAAGAGAACTACAAGATCACAAGAAGATCACAAGAGAACTACAAGATCACATGAGAACTACAAGATCACAAGAGAACTACAAGATCACAAGAAGATCACAAGAGAACTACAAGATCACATGAGAACTACAAGATCACATGAGAACTACAAGATCACATGAGAACTACAAGATGACAGAGAACTACAAGATCACAGGAGAACTACAAGATCACAAGAGAACTACAAGATCACAGGAGAACTACAAGATCATAAGAGAACTACAATAAGGAGAACTACAAGATCACAAGAGAACTACAATAAGGAGAACTACAAGATCACAGAGAACTACAAGATCACAGGAGAACTACAAGATCACAGGAGAACTACAAGATCACAAGAGAACTACAAGATCACGTGAGAACTACAAGATCACATGAGAACTACAAGATCACAAGAGAACTACAAGATCACAAGAGAACTACAAGATCACAAGATCACAAGAGAACTACAAGATCACATGAGAACTACAAGATCACAAGAGAACTACAAGATCACAAGAAGATCACAAGAGAACTACAAGATCACAAGAGAACTACAAGATCACATGAGAACTACAAGATCACATGAGAACTACAAGATCACAGAGAACTACAAGATCACAGGAGAACTACAAGATCACAAGAGAACTACAAGATCAAAGGAGAACTACAAGATCAAAGGAGAACTACAAGATAACAGGAGAACTACAAGATCACAAGACAACTACAATAAGGAGAACTACAAGATCACAAGAGAACTACAATAAGGAGAACTACAAGATCACAGAGAACTACAAGATCACAAGAGAACTACAAGATCACAAGAGAACTACAATAAGGAGAACTACAAGATCACATGAGAACTACAAGATCACGGGAGAACTACAAGATCACAAGAGAACTACAAGATCACATGAGAACTACAAGATCACAGGAGAACTACAAGATAACAGGAGAACTACAAGATCACAGGAGAACTAAAAGATAACAGGAGAAAGACAAGATCACAGGTGAACTACAAGATCACAAGAGAACTAAAAGAAAGAGAACTACAAGATCACAAGAGAACTACAATAAGGAGAACTACAAGATCACAGAGAACTACAAGATCACAAGAGAACTACAAGATCACAAGAGAACTACAATAAGGAGAACTACAAGATCACAAGAGAACTACAAGATCACAGGAGAACTACAAGATCACATGAGAACTAGAAGATCACATGAGAACTACAAGATCACAAGTGAACTACAAGATCACAAGAAGATCACAAGAGAACTACAAGATCACATGAGAACTACAAGATCACAAGAGAACTACAAGATCACAAGAAGATCACAAGAGAACTACAAGATCACATGAGAACTACAAGATCACAGGAGAACTACAAGATCACAGGAGAACTACAAGATCACAAGAGAACTACAAGATCACAGGAGAACTACAAGATCACAAGAGAACTACAATAAGGAGAACTACAAGATCACAAGAGAACTACAATAAGGAGAACTACAAGATCACAGAGAACTACAAGATCACAGGAGAACTACAAGATCACAGGAGAACTACAAGATCACAAGAGAACTACAAGATCACATGAGAACTACAATATCACAGAGAACTACAAGATCACAGGAGAACTACAAGATCACAAGAGAACTTCAAGATCAAAGGAGAACTACAAGATAACAGGAGAACTACAAGATCACAAGAGAACTACAATAAGGAGAACTACAAGATCACAAGAGAACTACAATAAGGAGAACTACAAGATCACAGAGAACTACAAGATCACAAGAGAACTACAAGATCAAAAGAGAACTACAAGATCACAAGAGAACTACAAGATCACATGAGAACTACAAGATCACAGGAGAACTACAAGATAACAGGAGAACTACAAGATCACAGGAGAACTACAAGATAACAGGAGAACTACAAGATCACAGGAGAACTACAAGATCACAAGAGAACTACAATAAGGAGAACTACAAGATCACAAGAGAACTACAATAAGGAGAACTAGAAGATCACAGAGAACTACAAGATCACAAGAGAACTACAAGATCACAAGAGAACTACAATAATGAGAACTACAAGATCACATGAGAACTACAAGAACACAGGAGAACTACAAGATCACATGAGAACTACAAGATCACAAGAGAACTACAAGATCACAAGAAGATCACAAGAGAATTACAAGATCACATGAGAACTACAAGATCACATGAGAACTACAAGATCACTTGAGAACTACAAGATCACAGAGAACTACAAGATCACAGGAGAACTACAATATCACAGGAGAACTACAAGATAACAGGAGAACTACAAGATCACAGGAGAACTACAAGATCAAAGGAGAACTACAAGATAACAGGAGAACTACAAGATCACAAGAGAACTACAATAAGGAGAACTACAAGATCACAAGAGAACTACAATAAGGAGAACTACAAGATCACAGAGAACTACAAGATCACAAGAGAACTACAAGATCACAAGAGAACTACAATAAGGAGAACTACTAGATCACATGAGAACTACAAGATCACAGGAGAACTACAAGATCACAAGAGAACTACAAGATCACAGGAGAACTACAAGATAACAGGAGAAAGACAAGATCACAGGAGAACTACAAGATCACAAGAGAACTACAATAAGGAGAACTACAAGATCACAAGAGAACTACAATAAGGAGAACTACAATAAGGAGAACTACAACATCACAAGAGAACTACAATAAGGAGAACTACAAGATCACAAGAGAACTACAAGATCACAGGAGAACTACAAGATCACATGAGAACTAGAAGATCACATGAGAACTACAAGATCACAAGAGAACTACAAGATCACAAGAAGATCACAAGAGAACTACAAGATCACATGAGAACTACAAGATCACAAGAGAACTACAAGATCACAAGAAGATCACAAGAGAACTACAAGATCACATGAGAACTACAAGATCACATGAGAACTACAAGATTACAGGAGAACTACAAGATCACAAGAGAACTACAAGATATCAAGAGAACTACAATAAGGAGAACTACAAGATCACAAGAGAACTACAATAAGGAGAACTACAAGATCACAGAGCACTACAAGATCACAGGAGAACTAGAAGATCACAGGAGAACTACAAGATCACAAGAGAACTACAAGATCACATGAGAACTACAAGATCACATGAGAACTACAAGATCACAGAGAACTACAAGATCACAGGAGAACTACAAGATCACAAGAGAACTACAAGATCAAAGGAGAACTACAAGATCACAGGAGAACTACAAGATCACAAGAGAACTACAATAAGGAGAACTACAAGATCACAAGAGAACTACAATAAGGAGAACTACAAGATCACAGAGAACTACAAGATCACAAGAGAACTACAAGATCACAAGAGAACTACAATAAGGAGAACTACAAGATCACATGAGAACTACAAGATCACATGAGAACTACAAGATCACAGGAGAACTACAAGATAACAGGAGAACTACAAGATCACAGGAGAACTATAAGATAACAGGAGAACTACAAGATCACAGGAGAACTACAAGATCACAAGAGAACTACAACAAGGAGAACTACAAGATCACAAGAGAACTACAATAAGGAGAACTACAAGATATCAGTGAACTACAAGATCACAAGAGAACTACAAGATCACAAGAGAACTACAATAATGAGAACTACAAGATCACATGAGAACTACAAGAACACAGGAGAACTATAAGATCACATGAGAACTACAAGATCACAAGAGAACTACAAGATCACAAGAAGATCACAAGAGAACTACAAGATCACATGAGAACTACAAGATCACATGAGAACTACAAGATCACATGAGAGCTACAAGATCACAGAGAACTACAAGATCACAGGAGAACTACAATATCACAGGAGAACTACAAGATAACAGGAGAACTACAAGATCACAGGAGAACTACAAGATCACAAGAGAACTACAATAAGGAGAACTACAAGATCACAAGAGAACTACAATAAGGAGAACTACAAGATCACAGAGAACTACAAGATCACAAGAGAACTACAAGATCACAAGAGAACTACAATAAGGAGAACTACAAGATCACATGAGAACTACAAGATCACAGGAGAACTACAAGATCACAAGAGAACTACAAGATCACATGAGAACTACAAGATCACAGGAGAACTACAAGATAACAGGAGAACTACAAGATCACAAGAGAACTATAAGATCACAAGAGAACTACAAGATCACATGAGAACTACAAGATCACATGAGAACTACAAGATAACAGGAGAACTACAAGATCACAAGAGAACTACAATAAGGAGAACTGCAAGATCACAGGAGAACTACAAGATCACAAGAGAACTACAAGATCACATGAGAACTACAAGATCACAGGAGAACTAAAAGATAACAGGAGAACAACAAGATCACAGGAGAACTACAAGATCACAAGAGAACTACAATAAGGAGAACTACAAGATCACAAGAGAACTACAATAAGGAGAACTACAAGATCACAGAGAACTACAAGATCACAAGAGAACTACAAGATCACAAGAGAACTACAATAAGGAGAACTACAAGATCACAAGAGAACTACAAGATCACAGGAGAACTACAAGATCACATGAGAACTACAAGATCACAAGAGAACTAGAAGATCACATGAGAACTACAAGATCATAAGAGAACTACAAGATCACAAGAAGATCACAAGAGAACTACAAGATCACATGAGAACTACAAGATCACAAGAGAACTACAAGATCACAAGAAGATCACAAGAGAACTACAAGATCACATGAGAACTACAAGATCACATGAGAACTACAAGATCACATGAAAACTACAAGATCACAGAGAACTACAAGATCACAGGAGAACTACAAGATCACAAGAGAACTACAAGATCACAGGAGAACTACAAGATCACAAGAGAACTACAACAAGGAGAACTACAAGATCACAAGAGAACTACAATAAGGAGAACTACAAGATCACAGAGAACTACAAGATCACAGGAGAACTACAAGATCACAAGAGAACTACAAGATCACAAGAGAACTACAAGATCACAAGAGAACTACAAGATCACAAGATCACAAGAGAACTACAAGATCACATGAGAACTACAAGATCACAAGAGAACTACAAGATCACAGGAGAACTACAAGATCACATGAGAACTAGAAGATCACATGAGAACTACAAGATCACAAGAGAACTACAAGATCACAAGAAGATCACAAGAGAACTACAAGATCACATGAGAACTACAAGATCACATGAGAACTACAAGATCACAGGAGAACTACAAGATCACAAGAGAACTACAAGATCACAAGAGAACTACAAGATCACAAGAGAACTACAATAAGGAGAACTACAAGATCACAAGAGAACTACAATAAGGAGAACTACAAGATCACAGAGAACTACAAGATCACAGGAGAACTACAAGATCACAGGAGAACTACAAGATCACAAGAGAACTACAAGATCACATGAGAACTACAAGATCACATGAGAACTACAAGATCACAGAGAACTACAAGATCACAGGAGAACTACAAGATCACAAGAGAACTTCAAGATCAAAGGAGAACTACAAGATAACAGGAGAACTACAAGATCACAAGAGAACTACAATAAGGAGAACTACAAGATCACAAGAGAACTACAATAAGGAGAACTACAAGATCACAGAGAACTACAAGATCACAAGAGAACTACAAGATCTAAAGAGAACTACAATAAGGAGAACTACAAGATCACATGAGAACTACAAGATAACAGGAGAACTACAAGATCACAAGAGAACTACAAGATCACATGAGAACTACAAGATCACAGGAGAACTACAAGATAACAGGAGAACTACAAGATCACAGGAGAACTACAAGATAACAGGAGAACTACAAGATCACAGGAGAACTACAAGATCACAAGAGAACTACAATAAGGAGAACTACAAGATCACAAGAGAACTACAATAAGGAGAACTACAAGATCACAGAGAACTACAAGATCACATGAGAACTACAAGATCACAAGAGAACTACAATAATGAGAACTACAAGATCACATGAGAACTACAAGAACACAGGAGAACTACAAGATCACATGAGAACTACAAGATCACAAGAGAACTACAAGATCACAAGAAGATCACAAGAGAATTACAAGATCACATGAGAACTACAAGATCACATGAGAACTACAAGATCACTTGAGAACTACAAGATCACAGAGAACTACAAGATCACAGGAGAACTACAATATCACAGGAGAACTACAATATAACAGGAGAACTACAAGATCACAGGAGAACTACAAGATCAAAGGAGAACTACAAGATAACAGGAGAACTACAAGAGAACTACAATAAGGAGAACTACAAGATCACAAGAGAACTACAATAAGGAGAACTACAAGATCACAGAGAACTACAAGATCACAAGAGAACTACAAGATCACAAGAGAACTACAATAAGGAGAACTACAAGATCACATGAGAACTACAAGATCACAGGAGAACTACAAGATCACAAGAGAACTACAAGATCACATGAGAACTACAAGATCACAGGAGAACTACAAGATAACAGGAGAACTACAAGATCACAGGAGAACTACAAGATAACAGGAGAAAGACAAGATCACAGGAGAACTACAAGATCACAAGAGAACTACAATAAGGAGAACTACAAGATCACAAGAGAACTACAATAAGGAGAACTACAAGATCACAAGAGAACTACAATAAGGAGAACTACAAGATCACAAGAGAACTACAAGATCACAGGAGAACTACAAGATCACATGAGAACTAGAAGATCACATGAGAACTACAAGATCACAAGAGAACTACAAGATCACAAGAAGATCACAAGAGAACTACAAGATCACATGAGAACTACAAGATCACAAGAGAACTACAAGATCACAAGAAGATCACAAGAGAACTACAAGATCACATGAGAACTACAAGATCACATGAGAACTACAAGATCACAGGAGAACTACAAGATCACAAGAGAACTACAAGATCACAAGAGAACTAAAATAAGGAGAACTACAAGATCACAAGAGAACTACAATAAGGAGAACTACAAGATCACAGAGAACTACAAGATCACAGGAGAACTACAAGATAACAGGAGAACTACAAGATCACAGGAGAACTACAAGATCACAAGAGAACTACAATGAGGAGAACTACAAGATCACAAGAGAACTACAATAGAAGAACTACAAGATCACAGAGAACTACAAGATCACAAGAGAACTACAAGATCACAAGAGAACTACAATAAGGAGAACTACAAGATCACAAGAGAACTACAAGATCACAGGAGAACTACAAGATCACATGAGAACTACAAGATCACAAGAGAACTAGAAGATCACATGAGAACTACAAGATCACAAGAGAACTACAAGATCACAAGAAGATCACAAGAGAACTACAAGATCACAGAGAACTACAAGATCACAAGAGAACTACAAGATCACAAGAAGATCACAAGAGAACTACAAGATCACATGAGAACTACAAGATCACATGAGAACTACAAGATCACATGAGAACTACAAGATCACAGAGAACTACAAGATCACAGGAGAACTACAAGATCACAAGAGAACTACAAGATCACAGGAGAACTACAAGATCACAAGAGAACTACAATAAGGAGAACTACAAGATCACAAGAGAACTACAATAAGGAGAACTACAAGATCACAGAGAACTACAAGATCACAGGAGAACTACAAGATCACAAGAGAACTACAAGATCACATGAGAACTACAAGATCACATGAGAACTACAAGATCACAAGAGAACTACAAGATCACAAGAGAACTACAAGATCACAAGAAGATCACAAGAGAACTACAAGATCACATGAGAACTACAAGATCACATGAGAACTACACGATCACATGAGAACTACAAGATCACAGAGAACTACAAGATCACAGGAGAACTACAAGATCACAAGAGAACTACAAGATCAAAGGAGAACTACAAGATCAAAGGAGAACTACAAGATAACAGGAGAACTACAAGATCACAAGACAACTACAATAAGGAGAACTACAAGATCACAAGAGAACTACAATAAGGAGAACTACAAGATCACAGAGAACTACAAGATCACAAGAGAACTACAAGATCACAAGAGAACTACAATAAGGAGAACTACAAGATCACATGAGAACTACAAGATCACAGGAGAACTACAAGATCACAAGAGAACTACAAGATCACAGGAGAACTACAAGATAACAGGAGAACTACAAGATCACAGGAGAACTACAAGATAACAGGAGAAAGACAAGATCACAGGAGAACTACAAGATCACAAGAGAACTACAATAAGGAGAACTACAAGATCACAAGAGAACTACAATAAGGAGAACTACAAGATCACAGAGAACTACAATAAGGAGAACTACAAGATCACAAGAGAACTACAATAAGGAGAACTACAAGATCACAAGAGAACTACAAGATCACAGGAGAACTACAAGATCACATGAGAACTAGAAGATCACATGAGAACTACAAGATCACAAGAGAACTAAAAGATCACAAGAAGATCACAAGAGAACTACAAGATCACATGAGAACTACAAGATCACAAGAGAACTACAAGATCACAAGAAGATCACAAGAGAACTACAAGATCACAGAGAACTACAAGATCACATGAGAACTACAAGATCACAGGAGAACTACAAGATCACAAGAGAACTACAAGATCACATGAGAACTACAATAAGGAGAACTACAAGATCACAAGAGAACTACAATAAGGAGAACTACAAGATCACAGAGAACTACAAGATCACAGGAGAACTACAAGATAACAGGAGAACTACAAGATCACAGGAGAACTACAAGATCACAAGAGAACTACAATGAAGAGAACTACAAGATCACAAGAGAACTACAATAGAAGAACTACAAGATCACAGAGAACTACAAGATCACAAGAGAACTACAAGATCACAAGAGAACTACAATAAGGAGAACTACAAGATCACAAGAGAACTACAAGATCACAGGAGAACTACAAGATCACATGAGAACTACAAGATCACAAGAGAACTAGAAGATCACATGAGAACTACAAGATCACAAGAGAACTACAAGATCACAAGAAGATCACAAGAGAACTACAAGATCACAGAGAACTACAAGATCACAAGAGAACTACAAGATCACAAGAAGATCACAAGAGAACTACAAGATCACATGAGAACTACAAGATCACATGAGAACTACAAGATCACATGAGAACTACAAGATCACAGAGAACTACAAGATCACAGGAGAACTACAAGATCACAAGAGAACTACAAGATCACAGGAGAACTACAAGATCACAAGAGAACTACAATAAGGAGAACTACAAGATCACAAGAGAACTACAATAAGGAGAACTACAAGATCACATGAGAACTACAAGATCACAGGAGAACTACAAGATCACAAGAGAACTACAAGATCACATGAGAACTACAAGATCACATGAGAACTACAAGATCACAAGAGAACTACAAGATCACAGAGAACTACAAGATCACAAGATCACAAGAGAACTACAAGATCACATGAGAACTACAAGATCACAAGAGAACTACAAGATCACAAGAAGATCACAAGAGAACTACAAGATCACATGAGAACTACAAGATCACATGAGAACTACAAGATCACAGAGAACTACAAGATCACAGGAGAACTACAAGATCACAAGAGAACTACAAGATCAAAGGAGAACTACAAGATCAAAGGAGAACTACAAGATAACAGGAGAACTACAAGATCACAAGACAACTACAATAAGGAGAACTACAAGATCACAAGAGAACTACAATAAGGAGAACTACAAGATCACAGAGAACTACAAGATCACAAGAGAACTACAAGATCACAAGAGAACTACAATAAGGAGAACTAAAAGATCACATGAGAACTACAAGATCACAGGAGAACTACAAGATCACAAGAGAACTACAAGATCACATGAGAACTACAAGATCACAAGAGAACTACAAGATAACAGGAGAACTACAAGATCACAGGAGAACTACAAGATAACAGGAGAAAGACAAGATCACAGGAGAACTACAAGATCACAAGAGAACTACAAGAAGGAGAACTACAAGATCACAAGAGAACTACAATAAGGAGAACTACAAGATCACAGAGAACTACAAGATCACAAGAGAACTACAAGATCACAAGAGAACTACAATAAGGAGAACTACAAGATCACAAGAGAACTACAAGATCACAGGAGAACTACAAGATCACATGAGAACTAGAAGATCACATGAGAACTACAAGATCACAAGAGAACTACAAGATCACAAGAAGATCACAAGAGAACTACAAGATCACATGAGAACTACAAGATCACAGGAGAACTACAACATCACAAGAAGATCACAAGAGAACTACAAGATCACATGAGAACTACAAGATCACATGAGAACTACAAGATCACAGGAGAACTACAAGATCACAAGAGAACTACAAGATCACAGGAGAACTACAAGATCACAAGAGAACTACAATAAGGAGAACTACAAGATCACAAGAGAACTACAATAACGAGAACTACAAGATCACAGAGAACTACAAGATCACAGGAGAACTACAAGATCACAGGAGAACTACAAGATCACAAGAGAACTACAAGATCACATGAGAACTACAAGATCACATGAGAACTACAAGATCACAGAGAACTACAAGATCACAGGATAACTACAAGATCACAAGAGAACTTCAAGATCAAAGGAGAACTACAAGATAACAGGAGAACTACAAGATCACAAGAGAACTACAATAAGGAGAACTACAAGATCACAAGAGAACTACAATAAGGAGAACTACAAGATCACAGAGAACTACAAGATCACAAGAGAACTACAAGATCAAAAGAGAACTACAATAAGGAGAACTACAAGATCACATGAGAACTACAAGATCACAGGAGAACTACAAGATCACAAGAGAACTACAAGATCACATGAGAACTACAAGATCACAAGAGAACTACAAGATAACAGGAGAACTACAAGATCACAGGAGAACTACAAGATAACAGGAGAACTACAAGATCACAGGAGAACTACAAGATCACAAGAGAACTACAATAAGGAGAACTACAAGATCACAAGAGAACTACAATAAGGAGAACTACAAGATCACAGAGAACTACAAGATCACAAGAGAACTACAAGATCACAAGAGAACTACAATAATGAGAACTACAAGATCACATGAGAACTAAAAGAACACAGGAGAACTACAAGATCACATGAGAACTACAAGATCACAAGAGAACTACAAGATCACAAGAAGATCACAAGAGAATTACAAGATCACATGAGAACTACAAGATCACATGAGAACTACAAGATCACTTGAGAACTACAAGATCACAGAGAACTACAAGATCACAGGAGAACTACAATATCACAGGAGAACTACAAGATAACAGGAGAACTACAAGATCACAGGAGAACTACAAGATCAAAGGAGAACTACAAGATAACAGGAGAACTACAAGATCACAAGAGAACTACAATAAGGAGAACTACAAGATCACAAGAGAACTACAATAAGGAGAACTACAAGATCACAGAGAACTACAAGATCACAAGAGAACTACAAGATCACAAGAGAACTACAATAAGGAGAACTACAAGATCACATGAGAACTACAAGATCACAGGAGAACTACAAGATCACAAGAGAACTACAAGATCACATGAGAACTACAAGATCACAGGAGAACTACAAGATAACAGGAGAACTACAAGATCACAGGAGAACTACAAGATAACAGGAGAAAGACAAGATCACAGGAGAACTACAAGATCACAAGAGAACTACAATAAGGAGAACTACAAGATCACAAGAGAACTACAATAAGGAGAACTACAAGATCACAGAGAACTACAATAAGGAGAACTACAAGATCACAAGAGAACTACAATAAGGAGAACTACAAGATCACAAGAGAACTACAAGATCACATGAGAACTACAAGATCACATGAGAACTACAAGATCACAGAGAACTACAAGATCACAGGAGAACTACAAGATCACAAGAGAACTACAAGATCAAAGGAGAACTACAAGATCACAAGAGAACTACAATAAGGAGAACTACAAGATCACAAGAGAACTACAAGATCACAAGAAGATCACAAGAGAACTACAAGATCACAGAGAACTACAAGATCACAAGAGAACTACAAGATCAAAAGAACATCACAAGAGAACTACAAGATCACATGAGAACTACAAGATCACATGAGAACTACAAGATCACAGAGAACTACAAGATCACAGGAGAACTACAAGATCACAAGAGAACTACAAGATCACAGGAGAACTACAAGATCACAAGAGAACTACAATAAGGAGAACTACAAGATCACAAGAGAACTACAATAAGGAGAACTACAAGATCACAGAGAACTACAAGATCACAGGAGAACTACAAGATCACAGGAGAACTACAAGATCACAAGAGAACTACAAGATCACATGAAAACTACAAGATCACATGAGAACTACAAGATCACAAGAGAACTACAACATCACAAGAGAACTACAAGATCACAAGATCACAAGAGAACTACAAGATCACATGAGAACTACAAGATCACAAGAGAACTACAAGATCACAAGAAGATCACAAGAGAACTACAAGATCACATGAGAACTACAAGATCACATGAGAACTACAAGATCACATGAGTACTACAAGATCACAGAGAACTACAAGATCACAGGAGAACTACAAGATCACAAGAGAACTACAAGATCAAAGGAGAACTACAAGATCAAAGGAGAACTACAAGATAACAGGAGAACTACAAGATCACAAGACAACTACAATAAGGAGAACTACAAGATCACAAGAGAACTACAATAAGGAGAACTACAAGATCACAGAGAACTACAAGATCACAAGAGAACTACAAGATCACAAGAGAACTACAATAAGGAGAACTACAAGATCACATGAGAACTACAAGATCACAGGAGAACTACAAGATCACAAGAGAACTACAAGATCACATGAGAACTACAAGATCACAAGAGAACTACAAGATAACAGGAGAACTACAAGATCACAGGAGAACTACAAGATAACAGGAGAAAGACAAGATCACAGGAGAACTACAAGATCACAAGAGAACTACAAGAAGGAGAACTACAAGATCACAAGAGAACTACAATAAGGAGAACTACAAGATCACAGAGAACTACAAGATCACAAGAGAACTACAAGATCACAAGAGAACTACAATAAGGAGAACTACAAGATCACAAGAGAACTACAAGATCACAAGAGAACTACAATAATGAGAACTACAAGATCACATGAGAACTAAAAGAACACAGGAGAACTACAAGATCACATGAGAACTACAAGATCACAAGAGAACTACAAGATCACAAGAAGATCACAAGAGAATTACAAGATCACATGAGAACTACAAGATCACAAGAGAACTACAAGATCACAAGAAGATCACAAGAGAACTACAAGATCACATGAGAACTACAAGATCACATGAGAACTACAAGATCACATGAGTACTACAAGATCACAGAGAACTACAAGATCACAGGAGAACTACAAGATCACAAGAGAACTACAAGATCAAAGGAGAACTACAAGATCAAAGGAGAACTACAAGATAACAGGAGAACTACAAGATCACAAGACAACTACAATAAGGAGAACTACAAGATCACAAGAGAACTACAATAAGGAGAACTACAAGATCACAGAGAACTACAAGATCACAAGAGAACTACAAGATCACAAGAGAACTACAATAAGGAGAACTACAAGATCACATGAGAACTACAAGATCACAGGAGAACTACAAGATCACAAGAGAACTACAAGATCACATGAGAACTACAAGATCACAAGAGAACTACAAGATAACAGGAGAACTACAAGATCACAGGAGAACTACAAGATAACAGGAGAAAGACAAGATCACAGGAGAACTACAAGATCACAAGAGAACTACAAGAAGGAGAACTACAAGATCACAAGAGAACTACAATAAGGAGAACTACAAGATCACAGAGAACTACAAGATCACAAGAGAACTACAAGATCACAAGAGAACTACAATAAGGAGAACTACAAGATCACAAGAGAACTACAAGATCACAAGAGAACTACAATAATGAGAACTACAAGATCACATGAGAACTAAAAGAACACAGGAGAACTACAAGATCACATGAGAACTACAAGATCACAAGAGAACTACAAGATCACAAGAAGATCACAAGAGAATTACAAGATCACATGAGAACTACAAGATCACATGAGAACTACAAGATCACTTGAGAACTACAAGATCACAAAGAACTACAAGATCACAGGAGAACTACAATATCACAGGAGAACTACAAGATAACAGGAGAACTACAAGATCACAGGAGAACTACAAGATCAAAGGAGAACTACAAGATAACAGGAGAACTACAAGATCACAAGAGAACTACAATAAGGAGAACTACAAGATCACAAGAGAACTACAATAAGGAGAACTACAAGATCACAGAGAACTACAAGATCACAAGAGAACTACAAGATCACAAGAGAACTACAATAAGGAGAACTACAAGATCACATGAGAACTACAAGATCACAGGAGAAATACAAGATCACAAGAGAACTACAAGATCACATGAGAACTACAAGATCACAGGAGAACTACAAGATAACAGGAGAACTACAAGATCACAGGAGAACTACAAGATAACAGGAGAAAGACAAGATCACAGGAGAACTACAAGATCACAAGAGAATTACAATAAGGAGAACTACAAGATCACAAGAGAACTACAATAAGGAGAACTACAAGATCACAGAGAACTACAATAAGGAGAACTACAAGATCACAAGAGAACTACAATAAGGAGAACTACAAGATCACAAGAGAACTACAAGATCACAGGAGAACTACAAGATCACATGAGAACTAGAAGATCACATGAGAACTACAAGATCACAAGAAGATCACAAGAGAACTACAAGATCACATGAGAACTACAAGATCACATGAGAACTACAAGATCACAGGAGAACTACAAGATCACAAGAGAACTACAAGATCACAAGAGAACTACAATAAGGAGAACTACAAGATCACAAGAGAACTACAATAAGGAGAACTACAAGATCACAGAGAACTACAAGATCACAGGAGAACTACAAGATCACAGGAGAACTACAAGATCACAAGAGAACTACAAGATCACATGAGAACTACAAGATCACATGAGAACTACAAGATCACAGAGAACTACAAGATCACAGGAGAACTACAAGATCACAAGAGAACTACAAGATCAAAGGAGAACTACAAGATCACAGGAGAACTACAAGATCACAAGAGAACTACAATAAGGAGAACTACAAGATCACAAGAGAACTACAAGATCACAAGAAGATCACAAGAGAACTACAAGATCACAGAGAACTACAAGATCACAAGAGAACTACAAGATCACAAGAACATCACAAGAGAACTACAAGATCACAGGAGAACTACAAGATCACATGAGAACTACAAGATCACAGAGAACTACAAGATCACAGGAGAACTACAAGATCACAAGAGAACTACAAGATCACAGGAGAACTACAAGATCACAAGAGAACTACAATAAGGAGAACTACAAGATCACAAGAGAACTACAATAAGGAGAACTACAAGATCACAGAGAACTACAAGATCACAGGAGAACTACAAGATCACAGGAGAACTACAAGATCACAAGAGAACTACAAGATCACATGAGAACTACAAGATCACATGAGAACTACAAGATCACAAGAGAACTACAACATCACAAGAGAACTACAAGATCACAAGATCACAAGAGAACTACAAGATCACATGAGAACTACAAGATCACAAGAGAACTACAAGATCACAAGAAGATCACAAGAGAACTACAAGATCACATGAGAACTACAAGATCACATGAGTACTACAAGATCACAGAGAACTACAAGATCACAGGAGAACTACAAGATCACAAGAGAACTACAAGATCAAAGGAGAACTACAAGATCAAAGGAGAACTACAAGATAACAGGAGAACTACAAGATCACAAGACAACTACAATAAGGAGAACTACAAGATCACAAGAGAACTACAATAAGGAGAACTACAAGATCACAGAGAACTACAAGATCACAAGAGAACTACAAGATCACAAGAGAACTACAATAAGGAGAACTACAAGATCACATGAGAACTACAAGATCACAGGAGAACTACAAGATCACAAGAGAACTACAAGATCACATGAGAACTACAAGATCACAAGAGAACTACAAGATAACAGGAGAACTACAAGATCACAGGAGAACTACAAGATAACAGGAGAAAGACAAGATCACAGGAGAACTACAAGATCACAAGAGAACTACAATAAGGAGAACTACAAGATCACAGAGAACTACAAGATCACAAGAGAACTACAAGATCACAAGAGAACTACAATAAGGAGAACTACAAGATCACAAGAGAACTACAAGATCACAGGAGAACTACAAGATCACATGAGAACTAGAAGATCACAGGAGAACTACAAGATCACAAGAGAACTACAAGATCACAAGAAGATCACAAGAGAACTACAAGATCACATGAGAACTACAAGATCACAAGAGAACTACAAGATCACAAGAAGATCACAAGAGAACTACAAGATCACATGAGAACTACAAGATCACATGAGAACTACAAGATCACAGGAGAACTACAAGATCACAAGAGAACTACAAGATCACAGGAGAACTACAAGATCACAAGAGAACTACAATAAGGAGAACTACAAGATCACAAGAGAACTACAATAAGGAGAACTACAAGATCACAGAGAACTACAAGATCACAGGAGAACTACAAGATCACAGGAGAACTACAAGATCACAAGAGAACTACAAGATCACATGAGAACTACAAGATCACATGAGAACTACAAGATCACAGAGAACTACAAGATCACAGGATAACTACAAGATCACAAGAGAACTTCAAGATCAAAGGAGAACTACAAGATAACAGGAGAACTACAAGATCACAAGAGAACTACAATAAGGAGAACTACAAGATCACAGAGAACTACAAGATCACAAGAGAACTACAAGATCACAAGAGAACTACAATAAGGAGAACTACAAGATCACATGAGAACTACAAGATCACAGGAGAACTACAAGATCACAAGAGAACTACAAGATCACATGAGAACTACAAGATCACAGGAGAACTACAAGATAACAGGAGAACTACAAGATCACAGGAGAACTACAAGATAACAGGAGAAAGACAAGATCACAGGAGAACTACAAGATCACAAGAGAACTACAATAAGGAGAACTACAAGATCACAGGAGAACTACAATAAGGAGAACTACAAGATCACAGAGAACTACAATAAGGAGAACTACAAGATCACAAGAGAACTACAATAAGGAGAACTACAAGATCACAAGAGAACTACAAGATCACTGGAGAACTACAAGATCACATGAGAACTAGAAGATCACATGAGAACTACAAGATCACAAGAAGATCACAAGAGAACTACAAGATCACATGAGAACTACAAGATCACATGAGAACTACAAGATCACAAGAGAACTACAAGATCACATGAGAACTACAAGATCACATGAGAACTACAAGATCACAGAGAACTACAAGATCACAGGAGAACTACAAGATCACAAGAGAACTACAAGATCAAAGGAGAACTACAAGATCACAGGAGAACTACAAGATCACAAGAGAACTACAATAAGGAGAACTACAAGATCACAAGAGAACTACAATAAGGAGAACTACAAGATCACAGAGAACTACAAGATCACAAGAGAACTACAAGATCACAAGAGAACTACAATAAGGAGAACTACAAGATCACATGAGAACTACAAGATCACATGAGAACTACAAGATCACAGGAGAACTACAAGATAACAAGAGAACTACAAGATCACAGGAGAACTACAAGATAACAGGAGAACTACAAGATCACAGGAGAACTACAAGATCACAAGAGAACTACAATAAGGAGAACTACAAGATCACAAGAGAACTACAATAAGGAGAACTACAAGATCACAGAGAACTACAAGATCACAAGAGAACTACAAGATCACAAGAGAACTACAATAAAGAGAACTACAAGATCACATGAGAACTACAAGATCACAGGAGAACTACAAGATCACAAGAGAACTACAAGATCACATGAGAACTACAAGATCACAGGAGAACTACAAGATAACAGGAGAACTACAAGATCACAGGAGAACTATAAGATAACAGGAGAACTACAAGATCACAGGAGAACTACAAGATCACAAGAGAACTACAACAAGGAGAACTACAAGATCACAAGAGAACTACAATAAGGAGAACTACAAGATCACAGAGAACTACAAGATCACAAGAGAACTACAAGATCACAAGAGAACTACAATAATGAGAACTACAAGATCACATGAGAACTACAAGAACACAGGAGAACTACAAGATCACATGAGAACTACAAGATCACAAGAGAACTACAAGATCACAAGAAGATCACAAGAGAACTACAAGATCACATGAGAACTACAATAAGGAGAACTACAAGATCACATGAGAATTACAAGATCACAGGAGAACTACAAGATCACAAGAGAATTACAAGATCACATGAGAACTACAAGATCACAGGAGAACTACAAGATAACAGGAGAACTCCAAGATCACAAGAGAACTATAAGATCACAAGAGAACTACAAGGTCACATGAGAACTACAAGATCACAGGAGAACTACAAGATAACAGGAGAACTACAAGATCACAAGAGAACTACAATAAGGAGAACTGCAAGATCACAAGAGAACTACAAGATCACAGGAGAACTACAAGATCACAAGAGAACTACAATAAGGAGAACTACAAGATCACAAGAGAACTACAATAAGGAGAACTACAAGATCACAGAGAACTACAAGATCACAGGAGAACTACAAGATCACAGGAGAACTACAAGATCACAAGAGAACTACAAGATCACATGAGAACTACAAGATCACATGAGAACTACAAGATCACAGAGAACTACAAGATCACAGGATAACTACAAGATCACAAGAGAACTTCAAGATCAAAGGCGAACTACAAGATAACAGGAGAACTACAAGATCACAAGAGAACTACAATAAGGAGAACTACAAGATCACAGAGAACTACAAGATCACAAGAGAACTACAAGATCACAAGAGAACTACAATAAGGAGAACTACAAGATCACATGAGAACTACAAGATCACAGGAGAACTACAAGATCACAAGAGAACTACAAGATCACATGAGAACTACAAGATCACAGGAGAACTACAAGATAACAGGAGAACTACAAGATCACAGGAGAACTACAAGATAACAGGAGAAAGACAAGATCACAGGAGAACTACAAGATCACAAGAGAACTACAATAAGGAGAACTACAAGATCACAAGAGAACTACAATAAGGAGAACTACAAGATTACAGAGAACTACAATAAGGAGAACTACAAGATCACAAGAGAACTACAATAAGGAGAACTACAAGATCACAAGAGAACTACAAGATCACAGGAGAACTACAAGATCACATGAGAACTAGAAGATCACATGAGAACTACAAGATCACAAGAATATCACAAGAGAACTACAAGATCACATGAGAACTACAAGATCACATGAGAACTACAAGATCACAGGAGAACTACAAGATCACAAGAGAACTACAAGATCACAAGAGAACTACAATAAGGAGAACCACAAGATCACAAGAGAACTACAATAAGGAGAACTACAAGATCACAGAGAACTACAAGATCACAGGAGAACTAGAAGATCACAGGAGAACTACAAGATCACAGGAGAACTACAAGATCACAGGAGAACTACAAGATAACAGGAGAACTCCAAGATCACAAGAGAACTATAAGATCACAAGAGAACTAGAAGATCACATGAGAACTACAAGATCACAGGAGAACTATAAGATAACAGGAGAACTACAAGATCACAAGAGAACTACAATAAGGAGAACTGCAAGATCACAGGAGAACTACAAGATCACAAGAGAACTACAAGATCACATGAGAACTACAAGATCACAGGAGAACTACAAGATAACAGGAGAACTACAAGATCACAGAGAACTACAAGATCACAGGAGAACTACAAGATCACAAGAAAACTACAAGATCAAAGGAGAACTACAAGATAACAGGAGAACTACAAGATCACAAGAGAACTACAATAAGGAGAACTACAAGATCACAAGAGAACTACCATAAGGAGAACTACAAGATCACAGAGAACTACAATAAGGGAAACTACAAGATCACATGAGAACTACAAGATCACAGGAGAACTACAAGATCACAAGAGAACTACAAGATCACATGAGAACTACAAGATCACAGGAGAACTACAAGATAACAGGAGAACTACAAGATCACAGGAGAACTAAAAGATAACAGGAGAACTACAAGATCACAGGAGAACTACAAGATCACAAGAGAACTACAATAAGTAGAACTACAAGATCACAAGAGAACTACAATAAGGAGAACTACAAGATCACAGAGAACTACAAGATCACAAGAGAACTACAAGATCACAAGAGAACTACAATAAGGAGAACTACAAGATCACATGAGAACTACAAGATCACAGGAGAACTACAAGATCACAAGAGAACTACAAGATCACATGAGAACTACAAGATCACAGGAGAACTACAAGATAACAGGAGAACTACAAGATCACAGGAGAACTACAAGATAACAGGAGAACTACAAGATCACAGGAGAACTACAAGATCACAAGAGAACTACAATAAGGAGAACTACAAGATCACAAGAGAACTACAATAAGGAGAACTACAAGATCACAAGAGAACTACAATAAGGAGAACTACAAGATCACAGAGAACTACAAGATCACAAGAGAACTACAAGATCACAAGAGAACTACAATAATGAGAACTACAAGATCACATGAGAACAACAAGAACACAGGAGAACTACAAGATCACATGAGAACTACAAGATCACAAGAGAACTACAAGATCACAAGAAGATCACAAGAGAACTACAAGATCACATGAGAACTACAAGATCACATGAGAACTACAAGATCACAGAGAACTACAAGATCACAGGAGAACTACAATATCACAGGAGAACTACAAGATAACAGGAGAACTACAAGATCACAGGAGAACTACAAGATCACAAGAGAACTACAATAAGGAGAACTACAAGATCACAAGAGAACTACAATAAGGAGAACTTCAAGATCACAGAGCACTACAAGATCACAAGAGAACTACAAGATCACAAGAGAACTACAATAAGGAGAACTACAAGATCACAGAGAACTACAAGATCACAAGAGAACTACAAGATCACAAGAGAACTACAATAAGGAGAACTACAAGATCACATGAGAACTACAAGATCACAGGAGAACTACAAGATCACAAGAGAACTACAAGATCACATGAGAACTACAAGATCACAGGAGAACTACAAGATAACAGGAGAACTACAAGATCACAGGAGAACTACAAGATAACAGGAGAACTACAAGATCACAGGAGAACTACAAGATCACAAGAGAACTACAATAAGGAGAACTACAAGATCACAAGAGAACTACAATAAGGAGAACTACAAGATCACAAGAGAACTACAATAAGGAGAACTACAAGATCACAGAGAACTACAAGATCACAAGAGAACTACAAGATCACAAGAGAACTACAATAATGAGAACTACAAGATCACATGAGAACAACAAGAACACAGGAGAACTACAAGATCACATGAGAACTACAAGATCACAAGAGAACTACAAGATCACAAGAAGATCACAAGAGAACTACAAGATCACATGAGAACTACAAGATCACATGAGAACTACAAGATCACAGAGAACTACAAGATCACAGGAGAACTACAATATCACAGGAGAACTACAAGATAACAGGAGAACTACAAGATCACAGGAGAACTACAAGATCACAAGAGAACTACAAGATCACAAGAGAACTACAATAAGGAGAACTACAAGATCACAAGAGAACTACAATAAGGAGAACTACAAGATCACAGAGAACTACAAGATCACAAGAGAACTACAAGATCACAAGAGAACTACAATAATGAGAACTACAAGATCACATGAGAACAACAAGAACACAGGAGAACTACAAGATCACATGAGAACTACAAGATCACAAGAGAACTACAAGATCACAAGAAGATCACAAGAGAACTACAAGATCACATGAGAACTACAAGATCACATGAGAACTACAAGATCACAGAGAACTACAAGATCACAGGAGAACTACAATATCACAGGAGAACTACAAGATAACAGGAGAACTACAAGATCACAGGAGAACTACAAGATCACAAGAGAACTACAATAAGGAGAACTACAAGATCACAAGAGAACTACAATAAGGAGAACTTCAAGATCACAGAGCACTACAAGATCACAAGAGAACTACAAGATCACAAGAGAACTACAATAAGGAGAACTACAAGATCACAGAGAACTACAAGATCACAAGAGAACTACAAGATCACAAGAGAACTACAATAAGGAGAACTACAAGATCACATGAGAACTACAAGATCACAGGAGAACTACAAGATCACAAGAGAACTACAAGATCACATGAGAACTACAAGATCACAAGCGAACTACAAGATCACATGAGAACTACAAGATCACAGGAGAACTACAAGATCACAAGAGAACTACAAGATCACAGGAGAACTACAAGATCACATGAGAACTACAAGATCACAAGAGAACTACAAGATCACAAGAGAACTACAAGATCACAAGAAGATCACAAGAGAACTACAAGATCACATGAGAACTACAAGATCACTTCTTTTGAAAGCCTTGTTCTTAGTCTTCCACATCCAGTCTCAAGAACCTTTCAGCCAGTTCTAGTTGTTGTAGTTTACTGCCCTCCTGGCCCATATTCTGAGTTTTTATCTGAGTTTGCAGAATTTTTATCAGATTTAGTCCTTAGCAGTGATCGAATAATTGTTGTAGGTGACTTCAATATCCATGTGGATGTTGAAAATGATAGCCTGAGCACAGCTTTCATGTCACTATTAGACTCTATTGGTTTCACCCAGGGTGTAAACGAACCTACTCATCATTTTAACCACACCCTGGATCTTGTTTTAGCTTATGGAATTGAAATCCATAACCTTACAGTTTTCCTAGAAAATCCTCTGCTATCAGACCATTTTTTTATTACATTTGATTTTGTCCTACTAGAATTACCTCTGCCTGGAAGAGGTGTGCTTTCTAGAAGTTTGTCGGATAGTGCTGTGGCTAGATTTAAGGAAGCTATTTCAGCTGTTTTTGATTCAGTACCGTGTTTCAACCCAGTTGGAAACTCTTACGATAGCTTTAGTCCCTCTCAGCTAGATCAGTTTGTTGATAGTGCAGTGGATTCGCTGAGAGTTACTCTGGATTCGATTGCTCCCCTGAAACAGAAGGTTGTCAAGCGGCGGAGAGTGGCTCCATGGTTCAACTCAGAAACCCGTACTCTGAAACAATCATCACGGAATTTTGAAAGAATATGGCGTTCGACCAAAACGGTAGAATCTCGTTTTTTCTGGCAGGATAGTCATAGAAGATATATGAAGGCTCTACGTCACGCCCGAGCTGCCTACTACTCCTCTCTAATCGAGGAAAACAAAGGCAATCCTAGATACCTTTTCAGCACTGTAGCCAGGCTGACAGAGAGTCATGGCTCCATTGAGCCTTGTATTCCTCTAGCCCTCAGCAGTAATGATTTCCTTAGCTTTTTCAACAACAAAGTTCTAGACATCAGAGACAAAATTGGTAACCTCCTGCCCTTACCTGGTGCAGATACGTCTGATACGGCAGAGACAGTTCCAGGACCAGATATTAGTCTCGACTGTTTTTCTCCAATCAACCTTTCTGAGTTGTATTCCATTATTTCTGCATCGAAACCGTCAACCTGTCTTTTAGACCCAATCCCAACCAAGCTGTTTAAGGAAGTCTTTCCCTTAGTTAGCAACTCCATATTAGATATGATCAATATGTCTTTACTGGCAGGCAATGTACCACAGACATTTAAAGTAGCGGTAATCAAACCTCTACTTAAAAAGCCTACTCTGGACTCAGGAACTCTGGCTAACTACAGACCTATATCCAACCTTCCTTTTATCTCGAAGATCCTGGAGAAGGTGGTAGCTAAACAGCTGTGTGACTTTCTCCATGACAACAGTTTATTTGAAGAGTTCCAGTCAGGATTTAGAGTCCACCATAGCACTGAGACTGCACTAGTTAGAGTTACAAACGATCTACTTCTAGCCTCAGACAGGGGACTTCTGTCTGTGCTCGTCTTGTTAGATCTTAGTGCTGCTTTTGACACCATTGACCATCGGATCCTGTTGTACAGACTAGAGCATTTGCTTGGAATTACAGGGACTGCTTTAAGTTGGTTTGAATCCTACTTATCAGACCGATCTCAGTTTGTACATGTTAATGATGAGTCCTCTATGCACACTAAAGTTTGCCATGGAGTCCCACAAGGTTCAGTGCTTGGACCAATTCTTTTTACATTATATATGCTTCCTCTGGGAAATATTATGAGGAAACACTCCATACAGTTTCATTGTTATGCAGATGATACTCAGCTTTATGTATCAATGAAGCCCGATGGTACCAGTCAGTTATGTCAGCTAGAAACATGCCTTAAGGACGTTAGGACCTGGATGACCAGAAATTTTTTGCTACTTAACTCAGACAAGACTGAAGTTATTGTGCTAGGCCCTAAGAACCTCAGAGAGACTTTTTCTAGTGATGTGACTGTCTTTAATGACATCAGCCTGGCATCTAGCACCACTGTTAGGAATCTAGGAGTTATTTTTGATCAAGATATGTCTTTTAGCTCTCACATCAGTCAAGTTTCAAGAACAGCCTACTTTCACCTTCGTAATATATCCAAGATCAGGAATATCCTGTCGCAAAGTGATGCAGAAAAACTAGTTCATGCATTTGTTACCTCCAGACTGGATTATTGTAACTCTCTTTTGTCAGGGTGCTCTGGCAAATCTCTAAAGACTCTTCAACGGGTCCAGAATGCTGCAGCTCGTGTACTGACCAGAACCAGGAAATGGGACCACATTACTCCTGTCCTGGCTTCTCTGCACTGGCTCCCTATACAGTCTAGAATAGAATTCAAGATCCTTCTTCTCACCTACAAAGCTCTAAATGGCCAGGCACCATCTTATCTTAAGGAGCTACTAGTGCCGTACTGTCCCTTGAGAGCGTTGCGGTCCCGGAGTGCAGGCCTGCTGGTGGTACCTACAGTCTCCAAGTGTACTATGGGGGGTAAAGCCTTCAGTTATCGGGCTCCTCTCCTCTGGAACCGCCTTCCAGCCGGGGTCCGGGAGGCAGACACAGTCTGTATTTTTAAGATTAGACTTAAAACTTTCCTTTTTGATAAATCTTATAGTTAGGGCTGGTGCTGGTGTAGACCAGCTCTTAGTTATGCTGCTATAGGCTTAGACTACCGGGGGAACTGGCACCTTGAGCTCCTCTCTCTCTCTCTCTCTCTCTCTCTCTCTCTCTCTGCATATACAGTACATCATATTACTGCATGTATCTATCTATAAATCTCAGTCACTAACCACCTACTTTCCTGGGAGCTCTTGAGCTCTCCTAGGCTCCTCAAGATCGTCGGTTGACGGCTTGCCAGAACAACCCCCACCCCACCACTACCCCCTCCCCACCGGATCGTGGGTTGGCGGCCTGCCAGAACAACCCCCCACACCCCCTCCCCTCCCCACCGGATTGCTGATGGACGGTCTACCTCCCCCCACCCCCTTGCTCTCTATCCCTCTTCCTGCATCTTATCCCATCTCTCCCTCTATCCCTTTCCAAGCCCGGCGCAGTCTAGGCCTGTGAAGACTGTTTCGTCATGAGCCGGGGATCCGGCCGAAGATTTCTGCCTTTTAATAAGGCAGTTTTTTCTTACCACTGTAACTTTTGCTGCTTTGCTAAAGTGCTCATGATGGATAGGCCGGATCTTTGTAACATAGCAATAAGTAAGGTCTTTTACCTGCTGTTTGTAACATAACAATGAGTAAGGTCTTTTTACCTGCTCTTTTGTAATGTTCACAGACAATGAGTAAGGTATTTTACCTGCTTCTTGTAAAGTGTCTCGAGATAACACTTGTTATGAGTTGACGCTATACAAATAAAAGTTGATTGATTGAAGTTGAAGAGAACTACAAGATCACAAGAAGATCACAAGAGAACTACAAGATCACATGAGAACTACAAGATCACATGAGAACTACAAGATCACAGAGAACTACAAGATCACAGGAGAACTACAAGATCACAAGAGAACTACAAGATCAAAGGAGAACTACAAGATCAAAGGAGAACTACAAGATAACAGGAGAACTACAAGATCACAAGAGAACTACAATAAGGAGAACTACAAGATCACAAGAGAACTACAATAAGGAGAACTACAAGATCACAGAGAACTACAAGATCACAAGAGAACTACAAGATCACAAGAGAACTACAAGAAGGAGAACTACAAGATCACATGAGAACTACAAGATCACAGGAGAACTACAAGATCACAAGAGAACTACAAGATCACATGAGAACTACAAGATCACAGGAGAACTACAAGATAACAGGAGAACTACAAGATCACAGGAGAACTACAAGATAACAGGAGAACTACAAGATCACAGGAGAACTACAAGATCACAAGAGAACTACAATAAGGAGAACTACAAGATCACAAGAGAACTACAATAAGGAGATCTACAAGATCACAGAGAACTACAAGATCACAAGAGAACTACAAGATCACAAGAGAACTACAATAAGGAGAACTACAAGATCACAAGAGAACTACAAGATCACAGGAGAACTACAAGATCACATGAGAACTACAAGATCACAAGAGAACTAGAAGATCACATGAGAACTACAAGATCACATGAGAACTAGAAGATCACAAGAGAACTACAAGATCACATGAGAACTACAAGATCACAAGAGAACTACAAGATCACAAGAAGATCACAAGAGAACTACAAGATCACATGAGAACTACAAGATCACATGAGAACTACAAGATCACAGAAAACTACAAGATCACAGGAGAACTACAAGATCACAAGAGAACTACAAGATCACAGGAGAACTACAAGATCACAAGAGAACTACAATAAGGAGAACTACAAGATCACAGAGAACTACAAGATCACAGGAGAACTACAAGATCACAGGAGAACTACAAGATCACAAGAGAACTACAAGATCACATGAGAACTACAAGATCACATGAGAACTACAAGATCACAAGAGAACTACAAGATCACAAGAGAACTACAAGATCACAAGAAGATCACAAGAGAACTACAAGATCACATGAGAACTACAAGATCACAAGAGAACTACAAGATCACAAGAAGATCACAAGAGAACTACAAGATCACATGAGAACTACAAGATCACATGAGAACTACAAGATCACATGAGAACTACAAGATCACAGAGAACTACATGATCACAGGAGAACTACAAGATCACATGAGAACTACAAGATCACATGAGAACTACAAGATCACAAGAGAACTACAAGATCACATGAGAACTACAAGATCACATGAGAACTACAAGATCACAGAGAACTACAAGATCACAGGAGAACTACAAGATCACAAGAGAACTACAAGATCAAAGGAGAACTACAAGATCAAAGGAGAACTACAAGATAACAGGAGAACTACAAGATCACAAGAGAACTACAATAAGGAGAACTACAAGATCACAAGAGAACTACAATAAAGAGAACTACAAGATCACAGAGAACTACAAGATCACAAGAGAACTACAAGATCACAACAGAACTACAATAAGGAGAACTACAAGATCACATGAGAACTACAAGATCACAGGAGAACTACAAGATCACAAGAGAACTACAAGATCACAGGAGAACTACAAGATCACATGAGAACTACAAGATCACAAGAGAACTACAAGATCACAAGAGAACTACAAGATCACAAGAAGATCACAAGAGAACTACAAGATCACATGAGAACTACAAGATCACTTCTTTTGAAAGCCTTGTTCTTAGTCTTCCACATCCAGTCTCAAGAACCTTTCAGCCAGTTCTAGTTGTTGTAGTTTACTGCCCTCCTGGCCCATATTCTGAGTTTTTATCTGAGTTTGCAGAATTTTTATCAGATTTAGTCCTTAGCAGTGATCGAATAATTGTTGTAGGTGACTTCAATATCCATGTGGATGTTGAAAATGATAGCCTGAGCACAGCTTTCATGTCACTATTAGACTCTATTGGTTTCACCCAGGGTGTAAACGAACCTACTCATCATTTTAACCACACCCTGGATCTTGTTTTAGCTTATGGAATTGAAATCCATAACCTTACAGTTTTCCTAGAAAATCCTCTGCTATCAGACCATTTTTTTATTACATTTGATTTTGTCCTACTAGAATTACCTCTGCCTGGAAGAGGTGTGCTTTCTAGAAGTTTGTCGGATAGTGCTGTGGCTAGATTTAAGGAAGCTATTTCAGCTGTTTTTGATTCAGTACCGTGTTTCAACCCAGTTGGAAACTCTTACGATAGCTTTAGTCCCTCTCAGCTAGATCAGTTTGTTGATAGTGCAGTGGATTCGCTGAGAGTTACTCTGGATTCGATTGCTCCCCTGAAACAGAAGGTTGTCAAGCGGCGGAGAGTGGCTCCATGGTTCAACTCAGAAACCCGTACTCTGAAACAATCATCACGGAATTTTGAAAGAATATGGCGTTCGACCAAAACGGTAGAATCTCGTTTTTTCTGGCAGGATAGTCATAGAAGATATATGAAGGCTCTACGTCACGCCCGAGCTGCCTACTACTCCTCTCTAATCGAGGAAAACAAAGGCAATCCTAGATACCTTTTCAGCACTGTAGCCAGGCTGACAGAGAGTCATGGCTCCATTGAGCCTTGTATTCCTCTAGCCCTCAGCAGTAATGATTTCCTTAGCTTTTTCAACAACAAAGTTCTAGACATCAGAGACAAAATTGGTAACCTCCTGCCCTTACCTGGTGCAGATACGTCTGATACGGCAGAGACAGTTCCAGGACCAGATATTAGTCTCGACTGTTTTTCTCCAATCAACCTTTCTGAGTTGTATTCCATTATTTCTGCATCGAAACCGTCAACCTGTCTTTTAGACCCAATCCCAACCAAGCTGTTTAAGGAAGTCTTTCCCTTAGTTAGCAACTCCATATTAGATATGATCAATATGTCTTTACTGGCAGGCAATGTACCACAGACATTTAAAGTAGCGGTAATCAAACCTCTACTTAAAAAGCCTACTCTGGACTCAGGAACTCTGGCTAACTACAGACCTATATCCAACCTTCCTTTTATCTCGAAGATCCTGGAGAAGGTGGTAGCTAAACAGCTGTGTGACTTTCTCCATGACAACAGTTTATTTGAAGAGTTCCAGTCAGGATTTAGAGTCCACCATAGCACTGAGACTGCACTAGTTAGAGTTACAAACGATCTACTTCTAGCCTCAGACAGGGGACTTCTGTCTGTGCTCGTCTTGTTAGATCTTAGTGCTGCTTTTGACACCATTGACCATCGGATCCTGTTGTACAGACTAGAGCATTTGCTTGGAATTACAGGGACTGCTTTAAGTTGGTTTGAATCCTACTTATCAGACCGATCTCAGTTTGTACATGTTAATGATGAGTCCTCTATGCACACTAAAGTTTGCCATGGAGTCCCACAAGGTTCAGTGCTTGGACCAATTCTTTTTACATTATATATGCTTCCTCTGGGAAATATTATGAGGAAACACTCCATACAGTTTCATTGTTATGCAGATGATACTCAGCTTTATGTATCAATGAAGCCCGATGGTACCAGTCAGTTATGTCAGCTAGAAACATGCCTTAAGGACGTTAGGACCTGGATGACCAGAAATTTTTTGCTACTTAACTCAGACAAGACTGAAGTTATTGTGCTAGGCCCTAAGAACCTCAGAGAGACTTTTTCTAGTGATGTGACTGTCTTTAATGACATCAGCCTGGCATCTAGCACCACTGTTAGGAATCTAGGAGTTATTTTTGATCAAGATATGTCTTTTAGCTCTCACATCAGTCAAGTTTCAAGAACAGCCTACTTTCACCTTCGTAATATATCCAAGATCAGGAATATCCTGTCGCAAAGTGATGCAGAAAAACTAGTTCATGCATTTGTTACCTCCAGACTGGATTATTGTAACTCTCTTTTGTCAGGGTGCTCTGGCAAATCTCTAAAGACTCTTCAACGGGTCCAGAATGCTGCAGCTCGTGTACTGACCAGAACCAGGAAATGGGACCACATTACTCCTGTCCTGGCTTCTCTGCACTGGCTCCCTATACAGTCTAGAATAGAATTCAAGATCCTTCTTCTCACCTACAAAGCTCTAAATGGCCAGGCACCATCTTATCTTAAGGAGCTACTAGTGCCGTACTGTCCCTTGAGAGCGTTGCGGTCCCGGAGTGCAGGCCTGCTGGTGGTACCTACAGTCTCCAAGTGTACTATGGGGGGTAAAGCCTTCAGTTATCGGGCTCCTCTCCTCTGGAACCGCCTTCCAGCCGGGGTCCGGGAGGCAGACACAGTCTGTATTTTTAAGATTAGACTTAAAACTTTCCTTTTTGATAAATCTTATAGTTAGGGCTGGTGCTGGTGTAGACCAGCTCTTAGTTATGCTGCTATAGGCTTAGACTACCGGGGGAACTGGCACCTTGAGCTCCTCTCTCTCTCTCTCTCTCTCTCTCTCTCTCTCTCTGCATATACAGTACATCATATTACTGCATGTATCTATCTATAAATCTCAGTCACTAACCACCTACTTTCCTGGGAGCTCTTGAGCTCTCCTAGGCTCCTCAAGATCGTCGGTTGACGGCTTGCCAGAACAACCCCCACCCCACCACTACCCCCTCCCCACCGGATCGTGGGTTGGCGGCCTGCCAGAACAACCCCCCACACCCCCTCCCCTCCCCACCGGATTGCTGATGGACGGTCTACCTCCCCCCACCCCCTTGCTCTCTATCCCTCTTCCTGCATCTTATCCCATCTCTCCCTCTATCCCTTTCCAAGCCCGGCGCAGTCTAGGCCTGTGAAGACTGTTTCGTCATGAGCCGGGGATCCGGCCGAAGATTTCTGCCTTTTAATAAGGCAGTTTTTTCTTACCACTGTAACTTTTGCTGCTTTGCTAAAGTGCTCATGATGGATAGGCCGGATCTTTGTAACATAGCAATAAGTAAGGTCTTTTACCTGCTGTTTGTAACATAACAATGAGTAAGGTCTTTTTACCTGCTCTTTTGTAATGTTCACAGACAATGAGTAAGGTATTTTACCTGCTTCTTGTAAAGTGTCTCGAGATAACACTTGTTATGAGTTGACGCTATACAAATAAAAGTTGATTGATTGAAGTTGAAGAGAACTACAAGATCACAAGAAGATCACAAGAGAACTACAAGATCACATGAGAACTACAAGATCACATGAGAACTACAAGATCACAGAGAACTACAAGATCACAGGAGAACTACAAGATCACAAGAGAACTACAAGATCAAAGGAGAACTACAAGATCAAAGGAGAACTACAAGATAACAGGAGAACTACAAGATCACAAGAGAACTACAATAAGGAGAACTACAAGATCACAAGAGAACTACAATAAGGAGAACTACAAGATCACAGAGAACTACAAGATCACAAGAGAACTACAAGATCACAAGAGAACTACAAGAAGGAGAACTACAAGATCACATGAGAACTACAAGATCACAGGAGAACTACAAGATCACAAGAGAACTACAAGATCACATGAGAACTACAAGATCACAGGAGAACTACAAGATAACAGGATAACTACAAGATCACAGGAGAACTACAAGATAACAGGAGAACTACAAGATCACAGGAGAACTACAAGATCACAAGAGAACTACAATAAGGAGAACTACAAGATCACAAGAGAACTACAATAAGGAGATCTACAAGATCACAGAGAACTACAAGATCACAAGAGAACTACAAGATCACAAGAGAACTACAATAAGGAGAACTACAAGATCACAAGAGAACTACAAGATCACAGGAGAACTACAAGATCACATGAGAACTACAAGATCACATGAGAACTAGAAGATCACATGAGAACTACAAGATCACATGAGAACTAGAAGATCACAAGAGAACTACAAGATCACATGAGAACTACAAGATCACAAGAGAACTACAAGATCACAAGAAGATCACAAGAGAACTACAAGATCACATGAGAACTACAAGATCACATGAGAACTACAAGATCACAGAAAACTACAAGATCACAGGAGAACTACAAGATCACAAGAGAACTACAAGATCACAGGAGAACTACAAGATCACAAGAGAACTACAATAAGGAGAACTACAAGATCACAGAGAACTACAAGATCACAGGAGAACTACAAGATCACAGGAGAACTACAAGATCACAAGAGAACTACAAGATCACATGAGAACTACAAGATCACATGAGAACTACAAGATCACAAGAGAACTACAAGATCACAAGAGAACTACAAGATCACAAGAAGATCACAAGAGAACTACAAGATCACATGAGAACTACAAGATCACAAGAGAACTACAAGATCACAAGAAGATCACAAGAGAACTACAAGATCACATGAGAACTACAAGATCACATGAGAACTACAAGATCACATGAGAACTACAAGATCACAGAGAACTACATGATCACAGGAGAACTACAAGATCACATGAGAACTACAAGATCACATGAGAACTACAAGATCACAAGAGAACTACAAGATCACATGAGAACTACAAGATCACATGAGAACTACAAGATCACAGAGAACTACAAGATCACAGGAGAACTACAAGATCACAAGACAACTACAAGATCAAAGGAGAACTACAAGATCAAAGGAGAACTACAAGATAACAGGAGAACTACAAGATCACAAGAGAACTACAATAAGGAGAACTACAAGATCACAAGAGAACTACAATAAGGAGAACTACAAGATCACAGAGAACTACAAGATCACAAGAGAACTACAAGATCACAAGAGAACTACAATAAGGAGAACTACAAGATCACATGAGAACTACAAGATCACAGGAGAACTACAAGATCACAAGAGAACTACAAGATCACAGGAGAACTACAAGATCACAAGAAGATCACAAGAGAACTACAAGATCACATGAGAACTACAAGATCACAAGAGAACTACAAGATCACAAGAAGATCACAAGAGAACTACAAGATCACATGAGAACTACAAGATCACATGAGAACTACAGGTAAAGAGACTGTAACGTCTGCAGGTAAACAGACTGTAAAGTCTGCAGCGGGTGAACAGACAGTAACGTCTGCAGCGGGTAAACAGACTGTAACGTCTGCAGCAGGTAAACAGACTGTAACGTCTGCAGGTAAACAGACTGTAACGTCTGCAGCAGGTAAACAGACTGTAACGTCTGCAGCAGGTAAACAGGCTGTAACGTCTGCAGCAGGTAAACAGACTGTAAGGTCTGCAGTTAAACAGACTGTAATGTCTGCAGGTAAACAGACTGTAACGTCTGCAGCAGGTAAACAGACTGTAACGTCTGCAGGTAAACAGACTGTAAAGTCTTCAGCAGGTAAACAGACTGTAAGGTCTGCAGCAGGTAAACACACTGTAGCGTCTGCAGCAGGTAAACAGACTGTAACGTCTGCAGCGGGTGAACAGACAGTAACGTCTGCAGCGGGTAAACAGACTGTAACGTCTGCAGCAGGTAAACAGACTGTAACTTCTGCAGGTAAACAGACTGTAACGTCTGCAGCGGTTAAACAGACTGTAACGTCTGCAGCAGGTAAACAGACTGTAAAGTCTGCAGCGGGTAAACAGACAGTAACGTCTGCAGCAGGTAAACAGACTGTAACGTCTGCAGGTAAACAGACTGTAACTTCTGCAGCAGGTAAACAGACTGTAACGTCTGCAGCAGGTAAACAGACTGTAACGTCTGCAGTTAAACAGAATGTAATGTCTTCAGGTAAACAGACTGTAAAGTCTGCAGGTAAACAGACTGTAACGTCTGCAGCACGTAAACAGACTGTAACGTCTGCAGGAGGTAAACAGACTGTAACTTCTGCAGCAGGTAAACAGACTGTAAAGTCTGCAGGGAAACAGACTGTAACGTCTGCAGCAGGTAAACAGACTGTAACGTCTGCAGGTAAACAGACTGTAACATCTGCAGCAGGTAAACAGACTGTAACGTCTGCAGCAGGTAAACAGACTGTAGCGTCTGCAGCAGGTAAACAGACTGTAACGTCTGCAGCGGGTGAACAGACAGTAACGTCTGCAGCGGGTAAACAGACTGTAACGTCTGCAGCAGGTAAACAGACTGTAACGTCTGCAATTAAACAGAATGTAATGTCTTCAGGTAAACAGACTGTAAAGTTTGCAGCTAAACAGACTGTAACGTCTGCAGCACGTAAACACACTGTAACGTCTGCAGCAGGTAAACAGACTGTAACGTCTGCAGCAGGTAAACAGACTGTAACGTCTGCAGGTAAACAGACTGTAATGTCTGCAGCAGGTAAACAGACTGTAACGTCTGCATCGGGTAAACAGACTGTAACGTCTGCAGTGGGTAAACAGACTGTAACATCTGCAGGTAAACAGACTGAATCGTCTGTAGCAGGTAAACAGACTGTAACGTCTGCAGGTAAACAGACTGTAACATCTGCAGCAGGTAAACAGACTGTAACGTCTGCAGCAGGTAAACAGACTGTAGCGTCTGCAGCAGGTAAACAGACTGTAACGTCTGCAGCGGGTGAACAGACAGTAACGTTTGCAGCGGGTAAACAGACTGTAACGTCTGCAGCAGGTAAACAGACTGTAACGTCTGCAGGTAAACAGACTGTAACGTCTGCAGCAGGTAAACAGACTGTAACGTCTGCAGCAGGTATACAGACTGTAACGTCTGCAGCGGGTAAACAGACAGTAATGTCTGCAGCAGGTAAACAGACTGTAACGTCTGCAGGTTAACAGACTGTAACGTCTGCAGCAGGTAAACAGACTGTAACGTCTGCAGCAGGTAAACAGACTGTAACTGTTCAGCAGGTAAACAGATTGTAACGTCTGCAGCGGGTAAACAGACTGTAACGTCTGCAGCGGGTAAACAGACTGTAACGTCTGCAGGTACACAGACTGTAACGTCTGCAGGTAAACAGACTGTAACGTCTGAAGCAGGTAAACAGACTGTAACGTCTGCAGCAGGTAAACAGACTGTAATGTCTGCAGGTAAACAGACTGTAACGTCTTCAGCGGTTAAACAGACTGTAACGTCTGCAGCAGGTAAACAGACTGTAAAGTCTGCAGCGGGTAAACAGACAGTAACGTCTGCAGCAGGTAAACAGACTGTAACGTCTGCAGGTAAACAGACTGTAACTTCTGAAGCGGGTAAACAGACTGTAACGTCTGCAGCGGGTAAACAGACTGTAACGTCTGCAGGTAAACAGACTGTAACGTCTGCAGCAGGAAAACACACTGTAACGTCTGCAGCAGGTAAACAGGCTGTAACGTCTGCAGCAGGTAAACAGACTGTAAGGTCTGCAGTTAAACAGACTGTAATTTCTGCAGGTAAACAGACTGTAACATCTGCAGGTAAACAGACTGTAACGTCTGCAGCAGGTAAACAGACTGTAACGTCTGCAGTAGGTAAACAGACTGTAACCTCTGCAGAAGGGAAACAGACTGTAACGTCTGCAGGTATACAGACTGTAACGTCTGCAGCGGTTAAACAGACTGTAACGTCTGCAGCAGGTAAACAGACTGTAAAGTCTGCAGCGGGTAAACAGACAGTAACGTCTGCAGCAGGTAAACAGACTGTAACGTCTGCAGGTAAACAGACTGTAACTTCTGAAGCGGGTAAACAGACTTTAACGTCTGCAGCGGGTAAACAGACTGTAACGTCTGCAGGTAAACAGACTGTAACGTCTGCAGCAGGTAAACAGACTGTAACGTCTGCAGCAGGTAAACAGACTGTAACGTCTGCAGGTAAACAGACTGTAACGTCTGCAGCGGGTAAACAGACTGTAACGTCTGCAGGTAAACAGACTGTAACGTCTGCAGCAGGTAAACAGACTGTAACGTCTGCAGCGGGTAAACAGACTGTAACTTTTCAGCAGGTAAACAGACTGTAACGTCTGCAGCGGGTAAACAGACTGTAACGTCTGCAGGTAAACAGACTGTAACGTCTGCAGCAGTCAAACAGACTGTAAAGTCTGCAGCAGGTAAACAGGCTGTAACGTCTGCAGGTAAAAAGACTGTAACGTCTGCAGCGGGTAAACAGACTGTAACGTCTGTAAGCAGGTAAACAGACTGTAACATCTGCAGCAGGTAAACAGACTGTAACGTCTGCAGTTAAACAGAATGTAATGTCTGCAGGTAAACAGACTGTAACATCTGCAGGTAAACAGACTATAACGTCTGCAGCAGGTAAACAGACTGTAACGTCTGCAGTAGGTAAACAGACTATAACTTCTGCAGAAGGTAAACAGACTGTAACGTCTGCAGCAGGTAAACAGACTGTAACGTCTGCAGCAGGTAAACAGACTGTAACGTCTGCAGGTAAACAGACTGTAACGTCTGCAGCGGGTAAACAGACTGTAACGTCTGCAGGTAAACAGACTGTAACGTCTGCAGCAGGTAAACAGATTGTAACGTCTGCAGCGGGTAAACAGACTGTAACTTTTCAGCAGGTAAACAGACTGTAACATCTGCAGGTAAACAGACTGTAACGTCTGCAGCAGGTAAACAGACTGTAACGTCTGCAGTAGGTAAACAGACTGTAACTTCTGCAGAAGGTAAACAGACTGTAACGTCTGCAGCAGGTAAACAGACTGTAACGTCTGCAGCAGGTAAACAGACTGTAACGTCTGCAGGTAAACAGACTGTAACGTCTGCAGCGGGTAAACAGACTGTAACGTCTGCAGGTAAACAGACTGTAACGTCTGCAGCAGGTAAACAGACTGTAACGTCTGCAGCGGGTAAACAGACTGTAACTTTTCAGCAGGTAAACAGACTGTAACGTCTGCAGCGGGTAAACAGACTGTAACGTCTGCAGGTAAACAGACTGTAACGTCTGCAGCAGTCAAACAGACTGTAACGTCTGCAGCAGGTAAACAGGCTGTAACGTCTGCAGGTAAAAAGACTGTAACGTCTGCAGCGGGTAAACAGACTGTAACGTCTGTAAGCAGGTAAACAGACTGTAACATCTGCAGCAGGTAAAAAGACTGTAACGTCTGCAGTTAAACAGAATGTAATGTCTGCAGGTAAACAGACTGTAACATCTGCAGGTAAACAGACTATAACGTCTGCAGCAGGTAAACAGACTGTAACATCTGCAGTAGGTAAACAGACTATAACTTCTGCAGAAGGTAAACAGACTGTAACGTCTGCAGCAGGTAAACAGACTGTAACGTCTGCAGCAGGTAAACAGACTGTAACGTCTGCAGGTAAACAGACTGTAACGTCTGCAGCGGGTAAACAGACTGTAACGTCTGCAGGTAAACAGACTGTAACGTCTGCAGCAGGTAAACAGACTGTAACTTCTGCAGCGGGTAAACAGACTGTAACTTTTCAGCAGGTAAACAGACTGTAACGTCTGCAGCGGGTAAACAGACTGTAACGTCTGCAGGTAAACAGACTGTAACGTCTGCAGCAGTTAAACAGACTGTAACGTCTGCAGCAGGTAAACAGGCTGTAACGTCTGCAGCAGGTAAACAGACTGTAACGTCTGCAGTTAAACAGACTGTAACGTCTGCAGGTAAAAAGACTGTAACGTCTGCAGCGTGTAAACAGACTGTAACGGCTGCAGCAGGTAAACAGACTGTAACGTCTGCAGCAGGTAAACAGACTGTAACGTCTGCAGTTAAACAGAATGTAATGTCTTCAGGTAAACAGACTGTAAAGTCTGCAGGTAAACAGACTGTAACGTCTGCAGCACGTAAACAGACTGTAACGTCTGCAGCAGGTAAACAGACTGTAACGTCTGCAGCAGGTAAACAGACTGTAACGTCTGCAGGTAAACAGACTGTAACGTCTGCAGCAGGTAAACAGACTGTAACGTCTGCATCGGGTAAACAGACTGTAACGTCTGCAGTGGGTAAACAGACTGTAACATCTGCAGGTAAACAGACTGAATCGTCTGTAGCAGGTAAACAGACTGTAACGTCTGCAGGTAAACAGACTGTAACATCTGCAGCAGGTAAACAGACTGTAACGTCTGCAGCAGGTAAACAGACTGTAGCGTCTGCAGCAGGTAAACAGACTGTAACGTCTGCAGCGGGTGAACAGACAGTAACGTCTGCAGCGGGTAAACAGACTGTAACGTCTGCAGCAGGTAAACAGACTGTAACGTCTGCAGGTAAACAGACTGTAACGTCTGCAGCGGTTAAACAGACTGTAACGTCTGCAGCAGGTAAACAGACTGTAACGTCTGCAGCAGGTATACAGACAGTAACGTCTGCAGCGGGTAAACAGACAGTAATGTCTGCAGCAGGTAAACAGACTGTAACTGTTCAGCAGGTAAACAGATTGTAACGTCTGCAGCGGGTAAACAGACTGTAACGTCTGCAGCGGGTAAACAGACTGTAACGTCTGCAGGTAAACAGACTGTAACGTCTGCAGCGGGTAAACAGACTGTAACGTCTGCAGCGGGTAAACAGACTGTAACGTCTGCAGGTAAACAGACTGTAACGTCTGCAGGTAAACAGACTGTAACGTCTGCAGCAGGTAAACAGACTGTAACGTCTGCAGCAGGTAAACAGACTGTAACGTCTGCAGGTAAACAGACTGTAACGTCTGCAGCCGTTAAACAGACTGTAACGTCTGCAGCAGGTAAACAGACTGTAAAGTCTGCAGCGGGTAAACAGACAGTAACGTCTGCAGCAGGTAAACAGACTGTAACGTCTGCAGGTAAACAGACTGTAACTTCTGAAGCGGGTAAACAGACTGTAACGTCTGCAGCGGGTAAACAGACTGTAATGTCTGCAGGTAAACAGACTGTAACGTCTGCAGCAGGTAAACACACTGTAACGTCTGCAGCAGGTAAACAGGCTGTAACGTCTGCAGCAGGTAAACAGACTGTAAGGTCTGCAGTTAAACAGACTGTAATGTCTGCAGGTAAACAGACTGTAACATCTGCAGGTAAACAGACTGTAACGTCTGCAGCAGGTAAACAGACTGTAACGTCTGCAGTAGGTAAACAGACTGTAACGTCTGCAGAAGGTAAACAGACTGTAACGTCTGCAGGTAAACAGACTGTAACGTCTGCAGCGGTTAAACAGACTGTAACGTCTGCAGCAGGTAAACAGACTGTAAAGTCTGCAGCGGGTAAACAGACAGTAACGTCTGCAGCAGGTAAACAGACTGTAACGTCTGCAGGTAAACAGACTGTAACTTCTGAAGCGGGTAAACAGACTGTAACGTCTGCAGCGGGTAAACAGACTGTAACGTCTGCAGGTAAACAGACTGTAACGTCTGCAGGTAAACAGACTGTAACGTCTGCAACAGGTAAACACACTGTAACGTCTGCAGCAGGTAAACAGGCTGTAACGTCTGCAGCAGGTAAACAGACTGTAAGGTCTGCAGTTAAACAGACTGTAACGTCTGCAGGTAAACAGACTGTAACGTCTGCAGCAGGTAAACAGACTGTAACGTCTGCAGGTAAACAAACTGTAACATCTGCAGCAGATAAACAGACTGTAACGTCTGCAGTTAAACAGACTGTAATGTCTGCAGGTAAACAGACTGTAATGTCTGCAACAGGTAAACAGACTGTAACTGTTCAGCAGGTAAACAGATTGTAACGTCTGCAGCGGGTAAACAGACTGTAACGTCTGCAGAAGGTAAACAGACTGTAACGTCTGCAGCGGGTAAACAGACAGTAACGTCTGCAGCAGGTAAACAGACTGTAAAGTCTGCAGGTAAACAGACTGTAACGTCTGCAGCGGGTAAACAGACTGTAACGTCTGCAGTTAAACAGACTGTAACGTCTGCAGGTAAAAAGACTGTAACGTCTGCAGCGTGTAAACAGACCGTAACGTCTGCAGCAGGTAAACAGACTGTAACGTCTGCAGCAGGTAAACAGACTGTAACGTCTGCAGTTAAACAGAATGTAATGTCTTCAGGTAAACAGACTGTAAAGTCTGCAGGTAAACAGACTGTAACGTCTGCAGCACGTAAACAGACTGTAACGTCTGCAGCAGGTAAACAGACTGTAACGTCTGCAGCAGGTAAACAGACTGTAACGTCTGCAGGTAAACAGACTGTAACGTCTGCAGCAGGTAAACAGACTGTAACGTCTGCATCGGGTAAACAGACTGTAACGTCTGCAGTGGGTAAACAGACTGTAACATCTGCAGGTAAACAGACTGAATCGTCTGTAGCAGGTAAACAGACTGTAACGTCTGCAGGTAAACAGACTGTAACATCTGCAGCAGGTAAACAGACTGTAACGTCTGCAGCAGGTAAACAGACTGTAGCGTCTGCAGCAGGTAAACAGACTGTAACGTCTGCAGCGGGTGAACAGACAGTAACGTCTGCAGCGGGTAAACAGACTGTAACGTCTGCAGCAGGTAAACAGACTGTAACGTCTGCAGGTAAACAGACTGTAACGTCTGCAGCGGTTAAACAGACTGTAACGTCTGCAGCAGGTAAACAGACTGTAACGTCTGCAGCAGGTATACAGACAGTAACGTCTGCAGCGGGTAAACAGACAGTAATGTCTGCAGCAGGTAAACAGACTGTAACTGTTCAGCAGGTAAACAGATTGTAACGTCTGCAGCGGGTAAACAGACTGTAACGTCTGCAGCGGGTAAACAGACTTTAACGTCTGCAGGTACACAGACTGTAACGTCTGCAGGTAAACAGACTGTAACGTCTGCAGCAGGTAAACAGACTGTAACGTCTGCAGGTAAACAGACTGTAACGTCTGCAGCCGTTAAACAGATTGTAACGTCTGCAGCAGGTAAACAGACTGTAAAGTCTGCAGCGGGTAAACAGACAGTAACGTCTGCAGCAGGTAAACAGACTGTAACGTCTGCAGGTAAACAGACTGTAACTTCTGAAGCGGGTAAACAGACTGTAACGTCTGCAGCGGGTAAACAGACTGTAATGTCTGCAGGTAAACAGACTGTAACGTCTGCAGCAGGTAAACACACTGTAACGTCTGCAGCAGGTAAACAGGCTGTAACGTCTGCAGCAGGTAAACAGACTGTAAGGTCTGCAGTTAAACAGACTGTAATGTCTGCAGGTAAACAGACTGTAACATCTGCAGGTAAACAGACTTTAACGTCTGCAGCAGGTAAACAGACTGTAACGTCTGCAGTAGGTAAACAGACTGTAACGTCTGCAGAAGGTAAACAGACTGTAACGTCTGCAGGTAAACAGACTGTAACGTCTGCAGCGGTTAAACAGACTGTAACATCTGCAGCAGGTAAACAGACTGTAAAGTCTGCAGCGGGTAAACAGACAGTAACGTCTGCAGCAGGTAAACAGACTGTAACGTCTGCAGTTAAACAGACTGTAACTTCTGAAGCGGGTAAACAGACTGTAACGTCTGCAGCGGGTAAACAGACTGTAACGTCTGCAGGTAAACAGACTGTAACGTCTGCAGCAGGTAAACACACTGTAACGTCTGCAGCAGGTAAACAGGCTGTAACGTCTGCAGCAGGTAAACAGACTGTAAGGTCTGCAGTTAAACAGACTGTAACGTCTGCAGGTAAACAGACTGTAACGTCTGCAGCAGGTAAACAGACTGTAACGTCTGCAGGTAAACAAACTGTAACATCTGCAGCAGATAAACAGACTGTAACGTCTGCAGTTAAACAGACTGTAATGTCTGCAGGTAAACAGACTGTAATGTCTGCAACAGGTAAACAGACTGTAACTGTTCAGCAGGTAAACAGATTGTAACGTCTGCAGCGGGTAAACAGACTGTAACGTCTGCAGCAGGTAAACAGACTGTAACGTCTGCAGCGGGTAAACAGACAGTAACGTCTGCAGCAGGTAAACAGACTGTAAAGTCTGCAGGTAAACAGACTGTAACGTCTGCAGCGGGTAAACAGACTGTAACGTCTGCAGGTAAACAGACTGTAACGTCTGCAGCAGGTAAACAGACTGTAACGTCTGCAGCGGGTAAACAGACTGTAACTTTTCAGCAGGTAAACAGACTGTAACGTCTGCAGGTAAACAGACTGTAACGTCTGCAGCAGGTAAACAGACTGTAACGTCTGCAGCAGGTAAACAGGCTGTAACGTCTGCAGCAGGTAAACAGACTGTAACGTCTGCAGTTAAACAGACTGTAACGTCTGCAGGTAAAAAGACTGTAACGTCTGCAGCGGGTAAACAGACTGTAACGTCTGCAGCAGGTAAACAGACTGTAACGTCTGCAGCAGGTAAACAGACTGTAACGTCTGCAGTTAAACAGAATGTAATGTCTGCAGGTAAACAGACTGTAACATCTGCAGGTAAACAGACTGTAACGTCTGCAGCAGGTAAACAGACTGTAACGTCTGCAGTAGGTAAACAGACTGTAACTTCTGCAGAAGGTAAACAGACTGTAACGTCTGCAGCAGGTAAACAGACTGTAACGTCTGCAGCAGGTAAACAGACTGTAACGTCTGCAGGTAAACAGACTGTAACGTCTGCAGCGGGTAAACAGACTGTAACGTCTGTAGGTAAACAGACTGTAGCGTCTGCAGCAGGTAAACAGACTGTAACGTCTGCAGCGGGTAAACAGACTGTAACTTTTCAGCAGGTAAACAGACTGTAACGTCTGCAGCGGGTAAACAGACTGTAACGTCTGCAGGTAAACAGACTGTAACGTCTGCAGCAGGTAAACAGACTGTAACGTCTGCAGCAGGTAAACAGGCTGTAACGTCTGCAGCAGGTAAACAGACTGTAACGTCTGCAGTTAAACAGACTGTAACGTCTGCAGGTAAAAAGACTGTAACGTCTGCAGCGGGTAAACAGACTGTAGCGTCTGCAGCAGGTAAACAGACTGTAACGTCTGCAGCAGGTAAACAGACTGTAACGTCTGCAGTTAAACAGAATGTAATGTCTTCAGGTAAACAGACTGTAAAGTCTGCAGGTAAACAGACTGTAACGTCTGCAGCACGTAAACAGACTGTAACGTCTGCAGCAGGTAAACAGACTGTAACGTCTGCAGCAGGTAAACAGACTGTAACGACTGCAGGTAAAAAGACTGTAACGTCTGCAGCAGGTAAACAGACTGTAACGTCTGCATCGGGTAAACAGACTGTAACGTCTGCAGTGGGTAAACAGACTGTAACATCTGCAGGTAAACAGACTGTAACGTCTGCAGCAGGTAAACAGACTGTAACGTCTGCAGTAGGTAAACAGACTGTAACGTCTGCAGAAGGTAAACAGACTGTAACGTCTGCAGGTAAACAGACTGTAACGTCTGCAGCGGTTAAACAGACTGTAACGTCTGCAGCAGGTAAACAGACTGTAAAGTCTGCAGCGGGTAAACAGACAGTAACGTCTGCAGCAGGTAAACAGACTGTAACGTCTGCAGCAGGTAAACAGGCTGTAACGTCTGCAGCAGGTAAACAGACTGTAAGGTCTGCAGTTAAACAGACTGTAACGTCTGCAGGTAAACAGACTGTAACGTCTGCAGCAGGTAAACAGACTGTAACGTCTGCAGGTAAACAAACTGTAACATCTGCAGCAGATAAACAGACTGTAACGTCTGCAGTTAAACAGACTGTAATGTCTGCAGGTAAACAGACTGTAATGTCTGCAACAGGTAAACAGACTGTAACTGTTCAGCAGGTAAACAGACTGTAACGTCTGCAGCAGGTAAACAGACTGTAAAGTCTGCAGCGGGTAAACAGACAGTAACGTCTGCAGCAGGTAAACAGACTGTAACGTCTGCAGCAGGTAAACAGACTGTAACGTCTGCAGCGGGTAAACAGACTGTAACTTTTCAGCAGGTAAACAGACTGTAACGTCTGCAGGTAAACAGACTGTAACGTCTGCAGCAGGTAAACAGACTGTAACGTCTGCAGCAGGTAAACAGGCTGTAACGTCTGCAGCAGGTAAACAGACTGTAACGTCTGCAGTTAAACAGACTGTAACGTCTGCAGGTAAAAAGACTGTAACGTCTGCAGCGGGTAAACAGACTGTAACGTCTGCAGCAGGTAAACAGACTGTAACGTCTGCAGCAGGTAAACAGACTGTAACGTCTGCAGTTAAACAGAATGTAATGTCTGCAGGTAAACAGACTGTAACATCTGCAGGTAAACAGACTGTAACGTCTGCAGCAGGTAAACAGACTGTAACGTCTGCAGTAGGTAAACAGACTGTAACTTCTGCAGAAGGTAAACAGACTGTAACGTCTGCAGCAGGTAAACAGACTGTAACGTCTGCAGCAGGTAAACAGACTGTAACGTCTGCAGGTAAACAGACTGTAACGTCTGCAGCGGGTAAACAGACTGTAACGTCTGTAGGTAAACAGACTGTAGCGTCTGCAGCAGGTAAACAGACTGTAACGTCTGCAGCGGGTAAACAGACTGTAACTTTTCAGCAGGTAAACAGACTGTAACGTCTGCAGCGGGTAAACAGACTGTAACGTCTGCAGGTAAACAGACTGTAACGTCTGCAGCAGGTAAACAGACTGTAACGTCTGCAGCAGGTAAACAGGCTGTAACGTCTGCAGCAGGTAAACAGACTGTAACGTCTGCAGTTAAACAGACTGTAACGTCTGCAGGTAAAAAGACTGTAACGTCTGCAGCGGGTAAACAGACTGTAGCGTCTGCAGCAGGTAAACAGACTGTAACGTCTGCAGCAGGTAAACAGACTGTAACGTCTGCAGTTAAACAGAATGTAATGTCTTCAGGTAAACAGACTGTAAAGTCTGCAGGTAAACAGACTGTAACGTCTGCAGCACGTAAACAGACTGTAACGTCTGCAGCAGGTAAACAGACTGTAACGTCTGCAGCAGGTAAACAGACTGTAACGACTGCAGGTAAAAAGACTGTAACGTCTGCAGCAGGTAAACAGACTGTAACGTCTGCATCGGGTAAACAGACTGTAACGTCTGCAGTGGGTAAACAGACTGTAACATCTGCAGGTAAACAGACTGAATCGTCTGTAGCAGGTAAACAGACTGTAACGTCTGCAGGTAAACAGACTGTAACATCTGCAGCAGGTAAACAGACTGTAACGTCTGCAGCAGGTAAACAGACTGTAGCGTCTGCAGCAGGTAAACAGACTGTAACGTCTGCAGCGAGTGAACAGACAGTAACGTCTGCAGCGGGTAAACAGACTGTAACGTCTGCAGCAGGTAAACAGACTGTAACGTCTGCAGCAGGTAAACAGACTGTAACGTCTTTAGCGGTTAAACAGACTGTAACGTCTGCAGCAGGTAAACAGACTGTAACGTCTGCAGCAGGTAAACAGACTGTAACGTCTGCAGGTTAACAGACTGTAACGTCTGCAGCAGGTAAACAGACTGTAACGTCTGCAGCAGGTAAACAGACTGTAACTGTTCAGCAGGTAAACAGATTGTAACGTCTGCAGCGGATAAACAGACTGTAACGTCTGCAGCGGGTAAACAGACTGTAACGTCTGCAGGTAAACAGACTGTAACGTCTGCAGCAGGTAAACAGACTGTAATGTCTGCAGCAGGTAAACAGACTGTAACGTCTACAGGTAAACAGACTGTAACGTCTGCAGCCGTTAAACAGACTGTAACGTCTGCAGCAGGTAAACAGACTGTAACGTCTGCAGCGGGTAAACAGACAGTAACGTCTGCAGCAGGTAAACAGACTGTAACGTCTGCAGGTAAACAGACTGTAACTTCTGAAGCGGGTAAACAGACTGTAACGTCTGCAGCGGGTAAACAGACTGTAATGTCTGCAGGTAAACAGACTGTAACGTCTGCAGCAGGTAAACACACTGTAACGTCTGCAGCAGGTAAACAGGCTGTAACGTCTGCAGCAGGTAAACAGACTGTAAGGTCTGCAGTTAAACCGACTGTAATGTCTGCAGGTAAACAGACTGTAACATCTGCAGGTAAACAGACTGTAACGTCTGCAGAAGGTAAACAGACTGTAACGTCTGCAGGTAAACAGACTGTAACGTCTGCAGCGGTTAAACAGACTGTAACGTCTGCAGCAGGTAAACAGACTGTAAAGTCTGCAGCGGGTAAACAGACAGTAACGTCTGCAGCAGGTAAACAGACTGTAACGTCTGCAGCAGGTAAACAGGCTGTAACGTCTGCAGCAGGTAAACAGACTGTAACGTCTGCAGTTAAACAGACTGTAACGTCTGCAGGTAAAAAGACTGTAACGTCTGCAGCGGGTAAACAGACTGTAACGTCTGCAGCAGGTAAACAGACTGTAACGTCTGCAGCAGGTAAACAGACTGTAACGTCTGCAGTTAAACAGAATGTAATGTCTGCAGGTAAACAGACTGTAACATCTGCAGGTAAACAGACTGTAACGTCTGCAGCAGGTAAACAGACTGTAACGTCTGCAGTAGGTAAACAGACTGTAACTTCTGCAGAAGGTAAACAGACTGTAACGTCTGCAGCAGGTAAACAGACTGTAACGTCTGCAGGTAAACAGACTGTAACGTCTGCAGCGGGTAAACAGACTGTAACGTCTGTAGGTAAACAGACTGTAACGTCTGCAGGTAAACAGACTGTAACTTCTGCAGCAGGTAAACAGACTGTAACGTCTGCAGCAGGTAAACAGACTGTAACGTCTGCAGTTAAACAGAATGTAATGTCTTCAGGTAAACAGACTGTAAAGTCTGCAGGTAAACAGACTGTAACGTCTGCAGCAAGTAAACAGACTGTAACGTCTGCAGGAGGTAAACAGACTGTAACGTCTGCAGCAGGTAAACAGACTGTAAAGTCTGCAGGGAAACAGACTGTAACGTCTGCAGCAGGTAAACAGACTGTAACGTCTGCAGGTAAACAGACTGTAACATCTGCAGCAGGTAAACAGACTGTAACGTCTGCAGCAGGTAAACAGACTGTAGCGTCTGCAGCAGGTAAACAGGCTGTAACGTCTGCAGCAGGTAAACAGACTGTAACGTCTGCAGTTAAACAGACTGTAACGTCTGCAGGTAAAAAGACTGTAACGTCTGCAGCGGGTAAACAGACTGTAGCGTCTGCAGCAGGTAAACTGACTGTAACGTCTGCAGCAGGTAAACAGACTGTAACGTCTGCAGTTAAACAGAATGTAATGTCTTCAGGTAAACAGACTGTAAAGTCTGCAGGTAAACAGACTGTAACGTCTGCAGCACGTAAACAGACTGTAACGTCTGCAGCAGGTAAACAGACTGTAACGTCTGCAGCAGGTAAACAGACTGTAACGTCTGCAGGTAAAAAGACTGTAACGTCTGCAGCAGGTAAACAGACTGTAACGTCTGCATCGGGTAAACAGACTGTAACGTCTGCAGGTAAACAGACTGTAACATCTGCAGCAGGTAAACAGACTGTAACGTCTGCAGCAGGTAGACAGACTGTAACGTCTGCAGGTAAACAGACTGTAACGTCTGCAGCGGGTAAACAGACTGTAACGTCTGTAGGTAAACAGACTGTAACGTCTGCAGGTAAACAGACTGTAACTTCTGCAGCAGGTAAACAGACTGTAACGTCTGCAGCAGGTAAACAGACTGTAACGTCTGCAGTTAAACAGAATGTAATGTCTTCAGGTAAACAGACTGTAAAGTCTGCAGGTAAACAGACTGTAACGTCTGCAGCACGTAAACAGACTGTAACGTCTGCAGGAGGTAAACAGACTGTAACGTTTGCAGCAGGTAAACAGACTGTAAAGTCTGCAGGGAAACAGACTGTAACGTCTGCAGCAGGTAAACAGACTGTAACGTCTGCAGGTAAACAGACTGTAACATCTGCAGCAGGTAAACAGACTGTAACGTCTGCAGCAGGTAAACAGACTGTAGCGTCTGCAGCAGGTAAACAGACTGTAACGTCTGCAGCGGGTGAACAGACAGTAACGTCTGCAGCGGGTAAACAGACTGTAACGTCTGCAGCAGGTAAACAGACTGTAACGTCTGCAATTAAACAGAATGTAATGTCTTCAGGTAAACAGACTGTAAAGTCTTCAGCTAAACAGACTGTAACGTCTGCAGCACGTAAACAGACTGTAACGTCTGCAGCAGGTAAACAGACTGTAACGTCTGCAGCAGGTAAACAGACTGTAACGTCTGCAGGTAAACAGACTGTAATGTCTGCAGCAGGTAAACAGACTGTAACGTCTGCATCGGGTAAACAGACTGTAACGTCTGCAGTGGGTAAACAGACTGTAACATCTGCAGGTAAACAGACTGAATCGTCTGTAGCAGGTAAACAGACTGTAACGTCTGCAGGTAAACAGACTGTAACATCTGCAGCAGGTAAACAGACTGTAACGTCTGCAGCAGGTAAACAGACTGTAGCGTCTGCAGCAGGTAAACAGACTGTAACGTCTGCAGCGGGTGAACAGACAGTAACGTCTGCAGCGGGTAAACAGACTGTAACGTCTGCAGCAGGTAAACAGACTGTAACGTCTGCAGGTAAACAGACTGTAACGTCTGCAGCAGGTAAACAGACTGTAACGTCTGCAGCAGGTATACAGACTGTAACGTCTGCAGCGGGTAAACAGACAGTAATGTCTGCAGCAGGTAAACAGACTGTAACGTCTGCAGGTTAACAGACTGTAACGTCTGCAGCAGGTAAACAGACTGTAACGTCTGCAGCAGGTAAACAGACTGTAACTGTTCAGCAGGTAAACAGATTGTAACGTCTGCAGCGGGTAAACAGACTGTAACGTCTGCAGGTACACAGACTGTAACGTCTGCAGGTAAACAGACTGTAACGTCTGAAGCAGGTAAACAGACTGTAACGTCTGCAGCAGGTAAACAGACTGTAATGTCTGCAGGTAAACAGACTGTAACGTCTTCAGCGGTTAAACAGACTGTAACGTCTGCAGCAGGTAAACAGACTGTAAAGTCTGCAGCGGGTAAACAGACAGTAACGTCTGCAGCAGGTAAACAGACTGTAACGTCTGCAGGTAAACAGACTGTAACTTCTGAAGCGGGTAAACAGACTGTAACGTCTGCAGCGGGTAAACAGACTGTAACGTCTGCAGGTAAACAGACTGTAACGTCTGCAGCAGGAAAACACACTGTAACGTCTGCAGCAGGTAAACAGGCTGTAACGTCTGCAGCAGGTAAACAGACTGTAAGGTCTGCAGTTAAACAGACTGTAATGTCTGCAGGTAAACAGACTGTAACATCTGCAGGTAAACAGACTGTAACGTCTGCAGCAGGTAAACAGACTGTAACGTCTGCAGGTATACAGACTGTAACGTCTGCAGCGGTTAAACAGACTGTAACGTCTGCAGCAGGTAAACAGACTGTAAAGTCTGCAGCAGGTAAACAGACTGTAAAGTCTGCAGCGGGTAAACAGACAGTAACGTCTGCAGCAGGTAAACAGACTGTAACGTCTGCAGGTAAACAGACTGTAACTTCTGAAGCGGGTAAACAGACTGTAACGTCTGCAGCGGGTAAACACACTGTAACGTCTGCAGCAGGTAAACAGGCTGTAACGTCTGCAGCAGGTAAACAGACTGTAAGGTCTGCAGTTAAACAGACTGTAATGTCTGCATGTAAACAGACTGTAACATCTGCAGGTAAACAGACTGTAACGTCTGCAGCAGGTAAACAGACTGTAACGTCTGCAGTAGGTAAACAGACTGTAACTTCTGCAGAAGGTAAACAGACTGTAACGTCTGCAGCAGGTAAACAGACTGTAACGTCTGCAGCAGGTAAACAGACTGTAACGTCTGCAGGTAAACAGACTGTAACGTCTGCAGCGGGTAAACAGACTGTAACGTCTGCAGGTAAACAGACTGTAACGTCTGCAGCAGGTAAACAGACTGTAACGTCTGCAGCGGGTAAACAGACTGTAACTTTTCAGCAGGTAAACAGACTGTAACGTCTGCAGCGGGTAAACAGACTGTAACGTCTGCAGGTAAACAGACTGTAACGTCTGCAGCAGTCAAACAGACTGTAACGTCTGCAGCAGGTAAACAGGCTGTAACGTCTGCAGGTAAAAAGACTGTAACGTCTGCAGCGGGTAAACAGACTGTAACGTCTGTAAGCAGGTAAAGAGACTGTAACATCTGCAGCAGGTAAACAGACTGTAACGTCTGCAGTTAAACAGAATGTAATGTCTGCAGGTAAACAGACTGTAACATCTGCAGGTAAACAGACTATAACGTCTGCAGCAGGTAAACAGACTGTAACGTCTGCAGTAGGTAAACAGACTATAACTTCTGCAGAAGGTAAACAGACTGTAACGTCTGCAGCAGGTAAACAGACTGTAACGTCTGCAGCAGGTAAACAGACTGTAACGTCTGCAGGTAAACAGACTGTAACGTCTGCAGCGGGTAAACAGACTGTAACGTCTGCAGGTAAACAGACTGTAACGTCTGCAGCAGGTAAACAGACTTTAACGTCTGCAGCGGGCAAACAGACTGTAACTTTTCAGCAGGTAAACAGACTGTAACATCTGCAGGTAAACAGACTGTAACGTCTGCAGCAGGTAAACAGACTGTAACGTCTGCAGTAGGTAAACAGACTGTAACTTCTGCAGAAGGTAAACAGACTGTAACGTCTGCAGCAGGTAAAGAGACTGTAACGTCTGCAGCAGGTAAACAGACTGTAACGTCTGCAGGTAAACAGACTGTAACGTCTGCAGCGGGTAAACAGACTGTAACGTCTGCAGGTAAACAGACTGTAACGTCTGCAGCAGGTAAACAGACTGTAACGTCTGCAACGGGTAAACAGACTGTAACTTTTCAGCAGGTAAACAGACTGTAACGTCTGCAGCGGGTAAACAGACTGTAACGTCTGCAGGTAAACAGACTGTAACGTCTGCAGCAGTCAAACAGACTGTAACGTCTGCAGCAGGTAAACAGGCTGTAACGTCTGCAGGTAAAAAGACTGTAACGTCTGCAGCGGGTAAACAGACTGTAACGTCTGTAAGCAGGTAAACAGACTGTAACATCTGCAGCAGGTAAAAAGACTGTAACGTCTGCAGTTAAACAGAATGTAATGTCTGCAGGTAAACAGACTGTAACATCTGCAGGTAAACAGACTATAACGTCTGCAGCAGGTAAACAGACTGTAACGTCTGCAGTAGGTAAACAGACTATAACTTCTGCAGAAGGTAAACAGACTGTAACGTCTGCAGCAGGTAAACAGACTGTAACGTCTGCAGCAGGTAAACAGACTGTAACGTCTGCAGGTAAACAGACTGTAACGTCTGCAGCGGGTAAACAGACTGTAACGTCTGCAGGTAAACAGACTGTAACGTCTGCAGCAGGTAAACAGACTGTAACGTCTGCAGCGGGTAAACAGACTGTAACTTTTCAGCAGGTAAACAGACTGTAACGTCTGCAGCGGGTAAACAGACTGTAACGTCTGCAGGTAAAGAGACTGTAACGTCTGCAGCACGTAAACAGACTGTAGCGTCTGCAGCAGGTAAACAGGCTGTAACGTCTGCAGCAGGTAAACAGACTGTAACGTCTGCAGTTAAACAGACTGTAACGTCTGCAGGTAAAAAGTCTGTAACGTCTGCAGCGGGTAAACAGACTGTAGCGTCTGCAGCAGGTAAACAGACTGTAACGTCTGCAATTAAACAGAATGTAATGTCTTCAGGTAAACAGACTGTAAAGTCTTCAGCTAAACAGACTGTAACGTCTGCAGCACGTAAACAGACTGTAACGTCTGCAGCAGGTAAACAGACTGTAACGTCTGCAGCAGGTAAACAGACTGTAACGTCTGCAGGTAAACAGACTGTAATGTCTGCAGCAGGTAAACAGACTGTAACGTCTGCATCGGGTAAACAGACTGTAACGTCTGCAGTGGGTAAACAGACTGTAACATCTGCAGGTAAACAGACTGAATCGTCTGTAGCAGGTAAACAGACTGTAACGTCTGCAGGTAAACAGACTGTAACATCTGCAGCAGGTAAACAGACTGTAACGTCTGCAGCAGGTAAACAGACTGTAGCGTCTGCAGCAGGTAAACAGACTGTAACGTCTGCAGCGGGTGAACAGACAGTAACGTCTGCAGCGGGTAAACAGACTGTAACGTCTGCAGCAGGTAAACAGACTGTAACGTCTGCAGGTAAACAGACTGTAACGTCTGCAGCAGGTAAACAGACTGTAACGTCTGCAGCAGGTATACAGACTGTAACGTCTGCAGCGGGTAAACAGACAGTAATGTCTGCAGCAGGTAAACAGACTGTAACGTCTGCAGGTTAACAGACTGTAACGTCTGCAGCAGGTAAACAGACTGTAACGTCTGCAGCAGGTAAACAGACTGTAACTGTTCAGCAGGTAAACAGATTGTAACGTCTGCAGCGGGTAAACAGACTGTAACGTCTGCAGGTACACAGACTGTAACGTCTGCAGGTAAACAGACTGTAACGTCTGAAGCAGGTAAACAGACTGTAACGTCTGCAGCAGGTAAACAGACTGTAATGTCTGCAGGTAAACAGACTGTAACGTCTTCAGCGGTTAAACAGACTGTAACGTCTGCAGCAGGTAAACAGACTGTAAAGTCTGCAGCGGGTAAACAGACAGTAACGTCTGCAGCAGGTAAACAGACTGTAACGTCTGCAGGTAAACAGACTGTAACTTCTGAAGCGGGTAAACAGACTGTAACGTCTGCAGCGGGTAAACAGACTGTAACGTCTGCAGGTAAACAGACTGTAACGTCTGCAGCAGGAAAACACACTGTAACGTCTGCAGCAGGTAAACAGGCTGTAACGTCTGCAGCAGGTAAACAGACTGTAAGGTCTGCAGTTAAACAGACTGTAATGTCTGCAGGTAAACAGACTGTAACATCTGCAGGTAAACAGACTGTAACGTCTGCAGCAGGTAAACAGACTGTAACGTCTGCAGGTATACAGACTGTAACGTCTGCAGCGGTTAAACAGACTGTAACGTCTGCAGCAGGTAAACAGACTGTAAAGTCTGCAGCAGGTAAACAGACTGTAAAGTCTGCAGCGGGTAAACAGACAGTAACGTCTGCAGCAGGTAAACAGACTGTAACGTCTGCAGGTAAACAGACTGTAACTTCTGAAGCGGGTAAACAGACTGTAACGTCTGCAGCGGGTAAACACACTGTAACGTCTGCAGCAGGTAAACAGGCTGTAACGTCTGCAGCAGGTAAACAGACTGTAAGGTCTGCAGTTAAACAGACTGTAATGTCTGCATGTAAACAGACTGTAACATCTGCAGGTAAACAGACTGTAACGTCTGCAGCAGGTAAACAGACTGTAACGTCTGCAGTAGGTAAACAGACTGTAACTTCTGCAGAAGGTAAACAGACTGTAACGTCTGCAGCAGGTAAACAGACTGTAACGTCTGCAGCAGGTAAACAGACTGTAACGTCTGCAGGTAAACAGACTGTAACGTCTGCAGCGGGTAAACAGACTGTAACGTCTGCAGGTAAACAGACTGTAACGTCTGCAGCAGGTAAACAGACTGTAACGTCTGCAGCGGGTAAACAGACTGTAACTTTTCAGCAGGTAAACAGACTGTAACGTCTGCAGCGGGTAAACAGACTGTAACGTCTGCAGGTAAACAGACTGTAACGTCTGCAGCAGTCAAACAGACTGTAACGTCTGCAGCAGGTAAACAGGCTGTAACGTCTGCAGGTAAAAAGACTGTAACGTCTGCAGCGGGTAAACAGACTGTAACGTCTGTAAGCAGGTAAAGAGACTGTAACATCTGCAGCAGGTAAACAGACTGTAACGTCTGCAGTTAAACAGAATGTAATGTCTGCAGGTAAACAGACTGTAACATCTGCAGGTAAACAGACTATAACGTCTGCAGCAGGTAAACAGACTGTAACGTCTGCAGTAGGTAAACAGACTATAACTTCTGCAGAAGGTAAACAGACTGTAACGTCTGCAGCAGGTAAACAGACTGTAACGTCTGCAGCAGGTAAACAGACTGTAACGTCTGCAGGTAAACAGACTGTAACGTCTGCAGCGGGTAAACAGACTGTAACGTCTGCAGGTAAACAGACTGTAACGTCTGCAGCAGGTAAACAGACTTTAACGTCTGCAGCGGGCAAACAGACTGTAACTTTTCAGCAGGTAAACAGACTGTAACATCTGCAGGTAAACAGACTGTAACGTCTGCAGCAGGTAAACAGACTGTAACGTCTGCAGTAGGTAAACAGACTGTAACTTCTGCAGAAGGTAAACAGACTGTAACGTCTGCAGCAGGTAAAGAGACTGTAACGTCTGCAGCAGGTAAACAGACTGTAACGTCTGCAGGTAAACAGACTGTAACGTCTGCAGCGGGTAAACAGACTGTAACGTCTGCAGGTAAACAGACTGTAACGTCTGCAGCAGGTAAACAGACTGTAACGTCTGCAACGGGTAAACAGACTGTAACTTTTCAGCAGGTAAACAGACTGTAACGTCTGCAGCGGGTAAACAGACTGTAACGTCTGCAGGTAAACAGACTGTAACGTCTGCAGCAGTCAAACAGACTGTAACGTCTGCAGCAGGTAAACAGGCTGTAACGTCTGCAGGTAAAAAGACTGTAACGTCTGCAGCGGGTAAACAGACTGTAACGTCTGTAAGCAGGTAAACAGACTGTAACATCTGCAGCAGGTAAAAAGACTGTAACGTCTGCAGTTAAACAGAATGTAATGTCTGCAGGTAAACAGACTGTAACATCTGCAGGTAAACAGACTATAACGTCTGCAGCAGGTAAACAGACTGTAACGTCTGCAGTAGGTAAACAGACTATAACTTCTGCAGAAGGTAAACAGACTGTAACGTCTGCAGCAGGTAAACAGACTGTAACGTCTGCAGCAGGTAAACAGACTGTAACGTCTGCAGGTAAACAGACTGTAACGTCTGCAGCGGGTAAACAGACTGTAACGTCTGCAGGTAAACAGACTGTAACGTCTGCAGCAGGTAAACAGACTGTAACGTCTGCAGCGGGTAAACAGACTGTAACTTTTCAGCAGGTAAACAGACTGTAACGTCTGCAGCGGGTAAACAGACTGTAACGTCTGCAGGTAAAGAGACTGTAACGTCTGCAGCACGTAAACAGACTGTAGCGTCTGCAGCAGGTAAACAGGCTGTAACGTCTGCAGCAGGTAAACAGACTGTAACGTCTGCAGTTAAACAGACTGTAACGTCTGCAGGTAAAAAGTCTGTAACGTCTGCAGCGGGTAAACAGACTGTAGCGTCTGCAGCAGGTAAACAGACTGTAACGTCTGCAGCAGGTAAACAGACTGTAACGTCTGCAGTTAAACAGAATGTAATGTCTTCAGGTAAACAGACTGTAAAGTCTGCAGGTAAACAGACTGTAACGTCTGCAGCACGTAAACAGACTGTAACGTCTGCAGCAGGTAAACAGACTGTAACGTCTGCAGCAGGTAAACAGACTGTAACGTCTGCAGGTAAAAAGACTGTAACGTCTGCAGCAGGTAAACAGACTGTAACGTCTGCATCGGGTAAACAGACTGTAACGTCTGCAGTGGGTAAACAGACTGTAACATCTGCAGGTAAACAGACTGAATCGTCTGTAGCAGGTAAACAGACTGTAACGTCTGCAGGTAAACAGACTGTAACATCTGCAGCAGGTAAACAGACTGTAACGTCTGCAGCAGGTAAACAGACTGTAGCGTCTGCAGCAGGTAAACAGACTGTAACGTCTGCAGCGAGTGAACAGACAGTAACGTCTGCAGCGGGTAAACAGACTGTAACGTCTGCAGCAGGTAAACAGACTGTAACGTCTGCAGCAGGTAAACAGACTGTAACGTCTTTAGCGGTTAAGCAGACTGTAACGTCTGCAGCAGGTAAACAGACTGTAACGTCTGCAGCAGGTAAACAGACTGTAACGTCTGCAGGTTAACAGACTGTAACGTCTGCAGCAGGTAAACAGACTGTAACGTCTGCAGCAGGTAAACAGACTGTAACTGTTCAGCAGGTAAACAGATTGTAACGTCTGCAGCGGATAAACAGACTGTAACGTCTGCAGCGGGTAAACAGACTGTAACGTCTGCAGGTACACAGACTGTAACGTCTGGAGGTAAACAGACTGTAACGTCTGCAGCAGGTAAACAGACTGTAACGTCTGCAGCAGGTAAACAGACTGTAACGTCTACAGGTAAACAGACTGTAACGTCTGCAGCCGTTAAACAGACTGTAACGTCTGCAGCAGGTAAACAGACTGTAACGTCTGCAGCGGGTAAACAGACAGTAACGTCTGCAGCAGGTAAACAGACTGTAACGTCTGCAGGTAAACAGACTGTAACTTCTGAAGCGGGTAAACAGACTGTAACGTCTGCAGCGGGTAAACAGACTGTAATGTCTGCAGGTAAACAGACTGTAACGTCTGCAGCAGGTAAACACACTGTAACGTCTGCAGCAGGTAAACAGGCTGTAACGTCTGCAGCAGGTAAACAGACTGTAAGGTCTGCAGTTAAACAGACTGTAATGTCTGCAGGTAAACAGACTGTAACATCTGCAGGTAAACAGACTGTAACGTCTGCAGCAGGTAAACAGACTGTAACGTCTGCAGTAGGTAAACAGACTGTAACGTCTGCAGAAGGTAAACAGACTGTAACGTCTGCAGGTAAACAGACTGTAACGTCTGCAGCGGTTAAACAGACTGTAACGTCTGCAGCAGGTAAACAGACTGTAAAGTCTGCAGCGGGTAAACAGACAGTAACGTCTGCAGCAGGTAAACAGACTGTAACGTCTGCAGCAGGTAAACAGGCTGTAACGTCTGCAGCAGGTAAACAGACTGTAACGTCTGCAGTTAAACAGACTGTAACGTCTGCAGGTAAAAAGACTGTAACGTCTGCAGCGGGTAAACAGACTGTAACGTCTGCAGCAGGTAAACAGACTGTAACGTCTGCAGCAGGTAAACAGACTGTAACGTCTGCAGTTAAACAGAATGTAATGTCTGCAGGTAAACAGACTGTAACATCTGCAGGTAAACAGACTGTAACGTCTGCAGCAGGTAAACAGACTGTAACGTCTGCAGTAGGTAAACAGACTGTAACTTCTGCAGAAGGTAAACAGACTGTAACGTCTGCAGCAGGTAAACAGACTGTAACGTCTGCAGCAGGTAAACAGACTGTAACGTCTGCAGGTAAACAGACTGTAACGTCTGCAGCGGGTAAACAGAGTGTAACGTCTGTAGGTAAACAGACTGTAACGTCTGCAGGTAAACAGACTGTAACTTCTGCAGCAGGTAAACAGACTGTAACGTCTGCAGCAGGTAAACAGACTGTAACGTCTGCAGTTAAACAGAATGTAATGTCTTCAGGTAAACAGACTGTAAAGTCTGCAGGTAAACAGACTGTAACGTCTGCAGCACGTAAACAGACTGTAACGTCTGCAGGAGGTAAACAGACTGTAACGTTTGCAGCAGGTACACAGACTGTAAAGTCTGCAGGGAAACAGACTGTAACGTCTGCAGCAGGTAAACAGACTGTAACGTCTGCAGGTAAACAGACTGTAACATCTGCAGCAGGTAAACAGACTGTAACGTCTGCAGCAGGTAAACAGACTGTAGCGTCTGCAGCAGGTAAACAGACTGTAACGTCTGCAGCGGGTGAACAGACAGTAACGTCTGCAGCGGGTAAACAGACTGTAACGTCTGCAGCAGGTAAACAGACTGTAACGTCTGCAATTAAACAGAATGTAATGTCTTCAGGTAAACAGACTGTAAAGTCTGCAGCTAAACAGACTGTAACGTCTGCAGCACGTAAACAGACTGTAACGTCTGCAGCAGGTAAACAGACTGTAACGTCTGCAGCAGGTAAACAGACTGTAACGTCTGCAGGTAAACAGACTGTAATGTCTGCAGCAGGTAAACAGACTGTAACGTCTGCATCGGGTAAACAGACTGTAACGTCTGCAGTGGGTAAACAGACTGTAACATCTGCAGGTAAACAGACTGAATCGTCTGTAGCAGGTAAACAGACTGTAACGTCTGCAGGTAAACAGACTGTAACATCTGCAGCAGGTAAACAGACTGTAACGTCTGCAGCAGGTAAACAGACTGTAGCGTCTGCAGCAGGTAAACAGACTGTAACGTCTGCAGCGGGTGAACAGACAGTAACGTCTGCAGCGGGTAAACAGCCTGTAACGTCTGCAGCAGGTAAACAGACTGTAACGTCTGCAGGTAAACAGACTGTAACGTCTGCAGCAGGTAAACAGACTGTAACGTCTGCAGCAGGTATACAGACTGTAACGTCTGCAGCGGGTAAACAGACAGTAATGTCTGCAGCAGGTAAACAGACTGTAACGTCTGCAGGTTAACAGACTGTAACGTCTGCAGCAGGTAAACAGACTGTAACGTCTGCAGCAGGTAAACAGACTGTAACTGTTCAGCAGGTAAACAGATTGTAACGTCTGCAGCGGGTAAACAGACTGTAACGTCTGCAGCGGGTAAACAGACTGTAACGTCTGCAGGTACACAGACTGTAACGTCTGCAGGTAAACAGACTGTAACGTCTGAAGCAGGTAAACAGACTGTAACGTCTGCAGCAGGTAAACAGACTGTAATGTCTGCAGGTAAACAGACTGTAACGTCTTCAGCGGTTAAACAGACTGTAACGTCTGCAGCAGGTAAACAGACTGTAAAGTCTGCAGCGGGTAAACAGACAGTAACGTCTGCAGCAGGTAAACAGACTGTAACGTCTGCAGGTAAACAGACTGTAACTTCTGAAGCGGGTAAACAGACTGTAACGTCTGCAGCGGGTAAACAGACTGTAACGTCTGCAGGTAAACAGACTGTAACGTCTGCAGCAGGAAAACACACTGTAACGTCTGCAGCAGGTAAACAGGCTGTAACGTCTGCAGCAGGTAAACAGACTGTAAGGTCTGCAGTTAAACAGACTGTAATGTCTGCAGGTAAACAGACTGTAACATCTGCAGGTAAACAGACTGTAACGTCTGCAGCAGGTAAACAGACTGTAACGTCTGCAGTAGGTAAACAGACTGTAACCTCTGCAGAAGGGAAACAGACTGTAACGTCTGCAGGTATACAGACTGTAACGTCTGCAGCGGTTAAACAGACTGTAACGTCTGCAGCAGGTAAACAGACTGTAAAGTCTGCAGCGGGTAAACAGACAGTAACGTCTGCAGCAGGTAAACAGACTGTAACGTCTGCAGGTAAACAGACTGTAACTTCTGAAGCGGGTAAACAGACTGTAACGTCTGCAGCGGGTAAACACACTGTAACGTCTGCAGCAGGTAAACAGGCTGTAACGTCTGCAGCAGGTAAACAGACTGTAAGGTCTGCAGTTAAACAGACTGTAATGTCTGCATGTAAACAGACTGTAACATCTGCAGGTAAACAGACTGTAACGTCTGCAGCAGGTAAACAGACTGTAACGTCTGCAGTAGGTAAACAGACTGTAACTTCTGCAGAAGGTAAACAGACTGTAACGTCTGCAGCAGGTAAACAGACTGTAACGTCTGCAGCAGGTAAACAGACTGTAACGTCTGCAGCAGGTAAACAGACTGTAACGTCTGCAGGTAAACAGACTGTAACGTCTGCAGCGGGTAAACAGACTGTAACGTCTGCAGGTAAACAGACTGTAACGTCTGCAGCAGGTAAACAGATTGTAACGTCTGCAGCGGGTAAACAGACTGTAACTTTTCAGCAGGTAAACAGACTGTAACGTCTGCAGCGGGTAAACAGACTGTAACGTCTGCAGGTAAACAGACTGTAACGTCTGCAGCAGTCAAACAGACTGTAACGTCTGCAGCAGGTAAACAGGCTGTAACGTCTGCAGGTAAAAAGACTGTAACGTCTGCAGCGGGTAAACAGACTGTAACGTCTGTAAGCAGGTAAACAGACTGTAACATCTGCAGCAGGTAAACAGACTGTAACGTCTGCAGTTAAACAGAATGTAATGTCTGCAGGTAAACAGACTGTAACATCTGCAGGTAAACAGACTATAACGTCTGCAGCAGGTAAACAGACTGTAACGTCTGCAGTAGGTAAACAGACTATAACTTCTGCAGAAGGTAAACAGACTGTAACGTCTGCAGCAGGTAAACAGACTGTAACGTCTGCAGCAGGTAAACAGACTGTAACGTCTGCAGGTAAACAGACTGTAACGTCTGCAGCGGGTAAACAGACTGTAACGTCTGCAGGTAAACAGACTGTAACGTCTGCAGCAGGTAAACAGACTGTAACGTCTGCAGCGGGTAAACAGACTGTAACTTTTCAGCAGGTAAACAGACTGTAACGTCTGCAGCGGGTAAACAGACTGTAACGTCTGCAGGTAAACAGACTGTAACGTCTGCAGCAGGTAAACAGACTGTAACGTCTGCAGCAGGTAAACAGGCTGTAACGTCTGCAGCAGGTAAACAGACTGTAACGTCTGCAGTTAAACAGACTGTAACGTCTGCAGGTAAAAAGACTGTAACGTCTGCAGCGTGTAAACAGACTGTAACGTCTGCAGCAGGTAAACAGACTGTAACGTCTGCAGCAGGTAAACAGACTGTAACGTCTGCAGTTAAACAGAATGTAATGTCTTCAGGTAAACAGACTGTAAAGTCTGCAGGTAAACAGACTGTAACGTCTGCAGCACGTAAACAGACTGTAACGTCTGCAGCAGGTAAACAAACTGTAACGTCTGCAGCAGGTAAACAGACTGTAACGTCTGCAGGTAAACAGACTGTAACGTCTGCAGCAGGTAAACAGACTGTAACGTCTGCATCGGGTAAACAGACTGTAACGTCTGCAGTGGGTAAACAGACTGTAACATCTGCAGGTAAACAGACTGAATCGTCTGTAGCAGGTAAACAGACTGTAACGTCTGCAGGTAAACAGACTGTAACATCTGCAGCAGGTAAACAGACTGTAACGTCTGCAGCAGGTAAACAGACTGTAGCGTCTGCAGCAGGTAAACAGACTGTAACGTCTGCAGCGGGTGAACAGACAGTAACGTCTGCAGCGGGTAAACAGACTGTAACGTCTGCAGCAGGTAAACAGACTGTAACGTCTGCAGGTAAACAGACTGTAACGTCTGCAGCGGTTAAACAGACTGTAACGTCTGCAGCAGGTAAACAGACTGTAACGTCTGCAGCAGGTATACAGACAGTAACGTCTGCAGCGGGTAAACAGACAGTAATGTCTGCAGCAGGTAAACAGACTGTAACGTCTGCAGGTTAACAGACTGTAACGTCTGCAGCAGGTAAACAGACTGTAACGTCTGCAGCAGGTAAACAGACTGTAACTGTTCAGCAGGTAAACAGATTGTAACGTCTGCAGCGGGTAAACAGACTGTAACGTCTGCAGCGGGTAAACAGACTTTAACGTCTGCAGGTACACAGACTGTAACGTCTGCAGGTAAACAGACTGTAACGTCTGCAGCAGGTAAACAGACTGTAACGTCTGCAGCAGGTAAACAGACTGTAACGTCTGCAGGTAAACAGACTGTAACGTCTGCAGCCGTGAAACAGACTGTAACGTCTGCAGCAGGTAAACAGACTGTAAAGTCTGCAGCGGGTAAACAGACAGTAATGTCTGCAGCAGGTAAACAGACTGTAACGTCTGCAGGTAAACAGACTGTAACTTCTGAAGCGGGTAAACAGACTGTAACGTCTGCAGCGGGTAAACAGACTGTAATGTCTGCAGGTAAAAAGACTGTAACGTCTGCAGCAGGTAAACACACTGTAACGTCTGCAGCAGGTAAACAGGCTGTAACGTCTGCAGCAGGTAAACAGACTGTAAGGTCTGCAGTTAAACAGACTGTAATGTCTGCAGGTAAACAGACTGTAACATCTGCAGGTAAACAGACTGTAACGTCTGCAGCAGGTAAACAGACTGTAACGTCTGCAGTAGGTAAACAGACTGTAACGTCTGCAGAAGGTAAACAGACTGTAACGTCTGCAGGTAAAATGAGTGTAACGTCTGCAGCGGTTAAACAGACTGTAACGTCTGCAGCAGGTAAACAGACTGTAAAGTCTGCAGCGGGTAAACAGACAGTAACGTCTGCAGCAGGTAAACAGACTGTAACGTCTGCAGGTAAACAGACTGTAACTTCTTAAGCGGGTAAACAGACTGTAACGTCTGCAGCGGGTAAACAGACTGTAACGTCTGCAGGTAAACAGACTGTAACGTCTGCAGCAGGTAAACACACTGTAACGTCTGCAGCAGGTAAACAGGCTGTAACGTCTGCAGCAGGTAAACAGACTGTAAGGTCTGCAGTTAAACAGACTGTAACGTCTGCAGGTAAACAGACTGTAACGTCTGCAGCAGGTAAACAGACTGTAACGTCTGCAGGTAAACAAACTGTAACATCTGCAGCAGATAAACAGACAGTAACGTCTGCAGTTAAACAGACTGTAATGTCTGCAGGTAAACAGACTGTAATGTCTGCAACAGGTAAAAAGACTGTAACTGTTCAGCAGGTAAACAGATTGTAACGTCTGCAGCGGGTAAACAGACTGTAACGTCTGCAGCAGGTAAACAGACTGTAACGTCTGCAGCGGGTAAACAGACAGTAACGTCTGCAGCAGGTAAACAGACTGTAACGTCTGCAGGTAAACAGACTGTAACGTCTGCAGCGGGTAAACAGACTGTAACGTCTGCAGGTAAACAGACTGTAACGTCTGCAGCAGGTAAACAGACTGTAACGTCTGCAGCGGGTAAACAGACTGTAACTTTTCAACAGGTAAACAGACTGTAACGTCTGCAGCGGGTAAACAGACTGTAACGTCTGCAGGTAAACAGACTGTAACGTCTGCAGCAGGTAAACAGACTGTAACGTCTGCAGCAGGTAAACAGGCTGTAACGTCTGCAGCAGGTAAACAAACTGTAACGTCTGCAGTTAAACAGACTGTAACGTCTGCAGGTAAAAAGACTGTAACGTCTGCAGCGGGTAAACAGACTGTAACGTCTGCAGCAGGTAAACAGACTTTAACGTCTGCAGCAGGTAAACAGACTGTAACGTCTGCAGTTAAACAGAATGTAATGTCTGCAGGTAAACAGACTGTAACATCTGCAGGTAAACAGACTGTAACGTCTGCAGCAGGTAAACAGATTGTAACGTCTGCAGTAGGTAAACAGACTGTAACTTCTGCAGAAGGTAAACAGACTGTAACGTCTGCAGCAGGTAAACAGACTGTAACGTCTGCAGCAGGTAAACAGACTGTAACGTCTGCAGATAAACAGACTGTAACGTCTGCAGCGGGTAAACAGACTGTAACGTCTGTAGGTAAACAGACTGTAGCGTCTGCAGCAGGTAAACAGACTGTAACGTCTGCAGCGGGTAAACAGACTGTAACTTTTCAGCAGGTAAACAGACTGTAACGTCTGCAGCGGGTAAACAGACTGTAACGTCTGCAGGTAAACAGACTGTAACGTCTGCAGCAGGTAAACAGACTGTAACGTCTGCAGCAGGTAAACAGGCTGTAACGTCTGCAGCAGGTAAACAGACTGTAACGTCTGCAGTTAAACAGACTGTAACGTCTGCAGGTAAAAAGACTGTAACGTCTGCAGCGGGTAAACAGACTGTAGCGTCTGCAGCAGGTAAACAGACTGTAACGTCTGCAGTTAAACAGAATGTAATGTCTTCAGGTAAACAGACTGTAAAGTCTGCAGGTAAACAGACTGTAACGTCTGCAGCACGTAAACAGACTGTAACGTCTGCAGCAGGTAAACAGACTGTAACGTCTGCAGCAGGTAAACAGACTGTAACGTCTGCAGGTAAAAAGACTGTAACGTCTGCAGCAGGTAAACAGACTGTAACGTCTGCATCGGGTAAACAGACTGTAACGTCTGCAGTGGGTAAACAGACTGTAACATCTGCAGGTAAACAGACTGAATCGTCTGTAGCAGGTAAACAGACTGTAACGTCTGCAGGTAAACAGACTGTAACATCTGGAGCAGGTAAACAGACTGTAACGTCTGCAGCAGGTAAACAGACTGTAGCGTCTGCAGCAGGTAAACAGACTGTAACGTCTGCAGCGAGTGAACAGACAGTAACGTCTGCAGCGGGTAAACAGACTGTAACGTCTGCAGCAGGTAAACAGACTGTAACGTCTGCAGCAGGTAAACAGACTGTAACGTCTTTAGCGGTTAAACAGACTGTAACGTCTGCAGCAGGTAAACAGACTGTAACATCTGCAGCAGGTAAACAGACTGTAACGTCTGCAGGTTAACAGACTGTAACGTCTGCAGCAGGTAAACAGACTGTAACGTCTGCAGCAGGTAAACAGACTGTAACTGTTCAGCAGGTAAACAGACTGTAGCGTCTGCAGCAGGTAAACAGACTGTAACGTCTGCAGCGAGTGAACAGACAGTAACGTCTGCAGCGGGTAAACAGACTGTAACGTCTGCAGCAGGTAAACAGACTGTAAAGTCTGCAGCAGGTAAACAGACTGTAACGTCTTTAGCGGTTAAACAGACTGTAACGTCTGCAGCAGGTAAACAGACTGTAACGTCTGCAGCAGGTAAACAGACTGTAACGTCTGCAGGTTAACAGACTGTAACGTCTGCAGCAGGTAAACAGACTGTAACGTCTGCAGCAGGTAAACAGACTGTAACTGTTCAGCAGGTAAACAGATTGTAACGTCTGCAGCGGGTAAACAGACTGTAACGTCTGCAGCGGGTAAACAGACTTTAACGTCTGCAGGTACACAGACTGTAACGTCTGCAGGTAAACAGAGTGTAACGTCTGCAGCAGGTAAACAGACTGTAACGTCTGCAGCAGGTAAACAGACTGTAACGTCTGCAGGTAAACAGACTGTAACGTCTGCAGCCGTTAAACAGACTGTAACGTCTGCAGCAGGTAAACAGACTGTAAAGTCTGCAGCGGGTAAACAGACAGTAACGTCTGCAGCAGGTAAACAGACTGTAACGTCTGCAGGTAAACAGACTGTAACTTCTGAAGCGGGTAAACAGACTGTAACGTCTGCAGCGGGTAAACAGACTGTAATGTCTGCAGGTAAACAGACTGTAACGTCTGCAGCAGGTAAACAGGCTGTAACGTCTGCAGCAGGTAAACAGACTGTAAGGTCTGCAGTTAAACAGACTGTAATGTCTGCAGGTAAACAGACTGTAACATCTGCAGGTAAACAGACTGTAACGTCTGCAGCAGGTAAACAGACTGTAACGTCTGCAGTAGGTAAACAGACTGTAACGTCTGCAGAAGGTAAACAGACTGTAACGTCTGCAGGTAAACAGACTGTAACGTCTGCAGCGGTTAAACAGACTGTAACGTCTGCAGCAGGTAAACAGACTGTAAAGTCTGCAGCGGGTAAACAGACAGTAACGTCTGCAGCAGGTAAACAGACTGTAACGTCTGCAGGTAAACAGACTGTAACTTCTGAAGCGGGTAAACAGACTGTAACGTCTGCAGCGGGTAAACAGACTGTAACGTCTGCAGGTAAACAGACTGTAACGTCTGCAGCAGGTAAACACACTGTAACGTCTGCAGCAGGTAAACAGGCTGTAACGTCTGCAGCAGGTAAACAGACTGTAAGGTCTGCAGTTAAACAGACTGTAACGTCTGCAGGTAAACAGACTGTAACGTCTGCAGCAGGTAAACAGACTGTAACGTCTGCAGGTAAACAAACTGTAACATCTGCAGCAGATAAACAGACTGTAACGTCTGCAGTTAAACAGACTGTAATGTCTGCAGGTAAACAGACTGTAATATCTGCAACAGGTAAACAGACTGTAACTGTTCAGCAGGTAAACAGATTGTAACGTCTGCAGCGGGTAAACAGACTGTAACGTCTGCAGCAGGTAAACAGACTGTAACGTCTGCAGCGGGTAAACAGACAGTAACGTCTGCAGCAGGTAAACAGACTGTAACGTCTGCAGGTAAACAGACTGTAACGTCTGCAGCGGGTAAACAGACTGTAACGTCTGCAGGTAAACAGACTGTAACGTCTGCAGCAGGTAAACAGACTGTAACGTCTGCATCGGGTAAACAGACTGTAACTTTTCAACAGGTAAACAGACTGTAACGTCTACAGCGGGTAAACAGACTGTAACGTCTGCAGGTAAACAGACTGTAACGTCTGCAGCAGGTAAACAGACTGTAACGTCTGCAGCAGGTAAACAGGCTGTAACGTCTGCAGCAGGTAAACAGACTGTAACGTCTGCAGTTAAACAGACTGTAACGTCTGCAGGTAAAAAGACTGTAACGTCTGCAGCGGGTAAACAGACTGTAACGTCTGCAGCAGGTAAACAGACTGTAACGTCTGCAGTTAAACAGAATGTAATGTCTGCAGGTAAACAGACTGTAACATCTGCAGGTAAACAGACTGTAACTTCTGCAGAAGGTAAACAGACTGTAACGTCTGCAGCAGGTAAACAGACTGTAACGTCTGCAGTTAAACAGAATGTAATGTCTGCAGGTAAACAGACTGTAACGTCTGCAGTAGGTAAACAGACTGTAACTTCTGCAGAAGGTAAACAGACTGTAACGTCTGCAGCAGGTAAACAGACTGTAACGTCTGCAGCAGGTAAACAGACTGTAACGTCTGCAGGTAAACAGACTGTAACGTCTGCAGCGGGTAAACAGACTGTAACGTCTGTAGGTAAACAGACTGTAGCGTCTGCAGCAGGTAAACAGACTGTAACGTCTGCAGCGGGTAAACAGACTGTAACTTTTCAGCAGGTAAACAGACTGTAACGTCTGCAGCGGGTAAACAGACTGTAACGTCTGCAGGTAAACAGACTGTAACGTCTGCAGCAGGTAAACAGACTGTAACGTCTGCAGCAGGTAAACAGGCTGTAACATCTGCAGCAGGTAAACAGACTGTAACGTCTGCAGTTAAACAGACTGTAACGTCTGCAGTTAAACAGAATGTAATGTCTTCAGGTAAACAGACTGTAAAGTCTGCAGGTAAACAGACTGTAACGTCTGCAGCACGTAAACAGACTGTAACGTCTGCAGCAGGTAAACAGACTGTAACGTCTGCAGCAGGTAAACAGACTGTAACGTCTGCAGGTAAAAAGACTGTAACGTCTGCAGCAGGTAAACAGACTGTAACGTCTGCATCGGGTAAACAGACTGTAACGTCTGCAGTGGGTAAACAGACTGTAACATCTGCAGGTAAACAGACTGAATCGTCTGTAGCAGGTAAACAGACTGTAACGTCTGCAGGTAAACAGACTGTGACATCTGCAGCAGGTAAACAGACTGTAACGTCTGCAGCAAGTAAACAGACTGTAGCGTCTGCAGCAGGTAAACAGACTGTAACGTCTGCAGCGAGTGAACAGACAGTAACGTCTGCAGCGGGTAAACAGACTGTAACGTCTGCAGCAGGTAAACAGACTGTAACGTCTGCAGCAGGTAAACAGACTGTAACGTCTTTAGCGGTTAAGCAGACTGTAACGTCTGCAGCAGGTAAACAGACTGTAACGTCTGCAGCAGGTAAACAGACTGTAACGTCTGCAGGTTAACAGACTGTCACGTCTGCAGCAGGTAAACAGACTGTAACGTCTGCAGCAGGTAAACAGACTGTAACTGTTCAGCAGGTAAACAGATTGTAACGTCTGCAGCGGATAAACAGACTGTAACGTCTGCAGCGGGTAAACAGACTGTAACGTCTGCAGGTACACAGACTGTAACGTCTGGAGGTAAACAGACTGTAACGTCTGCAGCAGGTAAACAGACTGTAACGTCTGCAGCAGGTAAACAGACTGTAACGTCTACAGGTAAACAGACTGTAACGTCTGCAGCCGTTAAACAGACTGTAACGTCTGCAGCAGGTAAACAGACTGTAACGTCTGCAGCGGGTAAACAGACAGTAACGTCTGCAGCAGGTAAACAGACTGTAACGTCTGCAGGTAAACAGACTGTAACTTCTGAAGTGGGTAAACAGACTGTAACGTCTGCAGCGGGTAAACAGACTGTAATGTCTGCAGGTAAACAGACTGTAACGTCTGCAGCAGGTAAACACACTGTAACGTCTGCAGCAGGTAAACAGGCTGTAACGTCTGCAGCAGGTAAACAGACTGTAAGGTCTGCAGTTAAACAGACTGTAATGTCTGCAGGTAAACAGAATGTAACATCTGCAGGTAAACAGACTGTAACGTCTGCAGCAGGTAAACAGACTGTAACGTCTGCAGTAGGTAAACAGACTGTAACGTCTGCAGAAGGTAAACAGACTGTAACGTCTGCAGGTAAACAGACTGTAACGTCTGCAGCGGTTAAACAGACTGTAACGTCTGCAGCAGGTAAACAGACTGTAAAGTCTGCAGCGGGTAAACAGACAGTAACGTCTGCAGCAGGTAAACAGACTGTAACGTCTGCAGCAGGTAAACAGGCTGTAACGTCTGCAGCAGGTAAACAGACTGTAACGTCTGCAGTTAAACAGAATGTAATGTCTTCAGGTAAACAGACTGTAAAGTCTGCAGGTAAACAGACTGTAACGTCTGCAGCACGTAAACAGACTGTAACGTCTGCAGCAGGTAAACAGACTGTAACGTCTGCAGCAGGTAAACAGACTGTAACGTCTGCAGGTAAAAAGACTGTAACGTCTGCAGCAGGTAAACAGACTGTAACGTCTGCATCGGGTAAACAGACTGTAACGTCTGCAGTGGGTAAACAGACTGTAACATCTGCAGGTAAACAGACTGAATCGTCTGTAGCAGGTAAACAGACTGTAACGTCTGCAGGTAAACAGACTGTGACATCTGCAGCAGGTAAACAGACTGTAACGTCTGCAGCAAGTAAACAGACTGTAGCGTCTGCAGCAGGTAAACAGACTGTAACGTCTGCAGCGAGTGAACAGACAGTAACGTCTGCAGCGGGTAAACAGACTGTAACGTCTGCAGCAGGTAAACAGACTGTAACGTCTGCAGCAGGTAAACAGACTGTAACGTCTTTAGCGGTTAAGCAGACTGTAACGTCTGCAGCAGGTAAACAGACTGTAACGTCTGCAGCAGGTAAACAGACTGTAACGTCTGCAGGTTAACAGACTGTCACGTCTGCAGCAGGTAAACAGACTGTAACGTCTGCAGCAGGTAAACAGACTGTAACTGTTCAGCAGGTAAACAGATTGTAACGTCTGCAGCGGATAAACAGACTGTAACGTCTGCAGCGGGTAAACAGACTGTAACGTCTGCAGGTACACAGACTGTAACGTCTGGAGGTAAACAGACTGTAACGTCTGCAGCAGGTAAACAGACTGTAACGTCTGCAGCAGGTAAACAGACTGTAACGTCTACAGGTAAACAGACTGTAACGTCTGCAGCCGTTAAACAGACTGTAACGTCTGCAGCAGGTAAACAGACTGTAACGTCTGCAGCGGGTAAACAGACAGTAACGTCTGCAGCAGGTAAACAGACTGTAACGTCTGCAGGTAAACAGACTGTAACTTCTGAAGTGGGTAAACAGACTGTAACGTCTGCAGCGGGTAAACAGACTGTAATGTCTGCAGGTAAACAGACTGTAACGTCTGCAGCAGGTAAACACACTGTAACGTCTGCAGCAGGTAAACAGGCTGTAACGTCTGCAGCAGGTAAACAGACTGTAAGGTCTGCAGTTAAACAGACTGTAATGTCTGCAGGTAAACAGAATGTAACATCTGCAGGTAAACAGACTGTAACGTCTGCAGCAGGTAAACAGACTGTAACGTCTGCAGTAGGTAAACAGACTGTAACGTCTGCAGAAGGTAAACAGACTGTAACGTCTGCAGGTAAACAGACTGTAACGTCTGCAGCGGTTAAACAGACTGTAACGTCTGCAGCAGGTAAACAGACTGTAAAGTCTGCAGCGGGTAAACAGACAGTAACGTCTGCAGCAGGTAAACAGACTGTAACGTCTGCAGCAGGTAAACAGGCTGTAACGTCTGCAGCAGGTAAACAGACTGTAACGTCTGCAGTTAAACAGACTGTAACGTCTGCAGGTAAAAAGACTGTAACGTCTGCAGCGGGTAAACAGACTGTAACGTCTGCAGCAGGTAAACAGACTGTAACGTCTGCAGCAGGTAAACAGACTGTAACGTCTGCAGTTAAACAGAATGTAATGTCTGCAGGTAAACAGACTGTAACATCTGCAGGTAAACAGACTGTAACGTCTGCAGCAGGTAAACAGACTGTAACGTCTGCAGTAGGTAAACAGACTGTAACTTCTGCAGAAGGTAAACAGACTGTAACGTCTGCAGCAGGTAAACAGACTGTAACGTCTGCAGCAGGTAAACAGACTGTAACGTCTGCAGGTAAACAGACTGTAACGTCTGCAGCGGGTAAACAGACTGTAACGTCTGTAGGTAAACAGACTGTAACGTCTGCAGGTAAACAGACTGTAACTTCTGCAGCAGGTAAAAAGACTGTAACGTCTGCAGCAGGTAAACAGACTGTAACGTCTGCAGTTAAACAGAATGTAATGTCTTCAGGTAAACAGACTGTAAAGTCTGCAGGTAAACAGACTGTAACGTCTGCAGCACGTAAACAGACTGTAACGTCTGCAGGAGGTAAACAGACTGTAACGTCTGCAGCAGGTAAACAGACTGTAAAGTCTGCAGGGAAACAGACTGTAACGTCTGCAGCAGGTAAACAGACTGTAACGTCTGCAGGTAAACAGACTGTAACATCTGCAGCAGGTAAACAGACTGTAACGTCTGCAGCAGGTAAACAGACTGTAGCGTCTGCAGCAGGTAAACAGACTGTAACGTCTGCAATTAAACAGAATGTAATGTCTTCAGGTAAACAGACTGTAAAGTCTGCAGCTAAACAGACTGTAACGTCTGCAGCACGTAAACAGACTGTAACGTCTGCAGCAGGTAAACAGACTGTAACGTCTGCAGCAGGTAAACAGACTGTAACGTCTGCAGGTAAACAGACTGTAATGTCTGCAGCAGGTAAACAGACTGTAACGTCTGCATCGGGTAAACAGACTGTAACGTCTGCAGTGGGTAAACAGACTGTAACATCTGCAGGTAAACAGACTGAATCGTCTGTAGCAGGTAAACAGACTGTAACGTCTGCAGGTAAACAGACTGTAACATCTGCAGCAGGTAAACAGACTGTAACGTCTGCAGCAGGTAAACAGACTGTAGCGTCTGCAGCAGGTAAACAGACTGTAACGTCTGCAGCGGGTGAACAGACAGTAACGTCTGCAGCGGGTAAACAGACTGTAACGTCTGCAGCAGGTAAACAGACTGTAACGTCTGCAGGTAAACAGACTGTAACGTCTGCAGCAGGTAAACAGACTGTAACGTCTGCAGCAGGTATACAGACTGTAACGTCTGCAGCGGGTAAACAGACAGTAATGTCTGCAGCAGGTAAACAGACTGTAACGTCTGCAGGTTAACAGACTGTAACGTCTGCAGCAGGTAAACAGACTGTAACGTCTGCAGCAGGTAAACAGACTGTAACTGTTCAGCAGGTAAACAGATTGTAACGTCTGCAGCGGGTAAACAGACTGTAACGTCTGCAGCGGGTAAACAGACTGTAACGTCTGCAGGTACACAGACTGTAACGTCTGCAGGTAAACAGACTGTAACGTCTGAAGCAGGTAAACAGACTGTAACGTCTGCAGCAGGTAAACAGACTGTAATGTCTGCAGGTAAACAGACTGTAACGTCTTCAGCGGTTAAACAGACTGTAACGTCTGCAGCAGGTAAACAGACTGTAAAGTCTGCAGCGGGTAAACAGACAGTAACGTCTGCAGCAGGTAAACAGACTGTAACGTCTGCAGGTAAACAGACTGTAACTTCTGAAGCGGGTAAACAGACTGTAACGTCTGCAGCGGGTAAACAGACTGTAACGTCTGCAGGTAAACAGACTGTAACGTCTGCAGCAGGAAAACACACTGTAACGTCTGCAGCAGGTAAACAGGCTGTAACGTCTGCAGCAGGTAAACAGACTGTAAGGTCTGCAGTTAAACAGACTGTAATGTCTGCAGGTAAACAGACTGTAACATCTGCAGGTAAACAGACTGTAACGTCTGCAGCAGGTAAACAGACTGTAACGTCTGCAGTAGGTAAACAGACTGTAACCTCTGCAGAAGGGAAACAGACTGTAACGTCTGCAGGTATACAGACTGTAACGTCTGCAGCGGTTAAACAGACTGTAACGTCTGCAGCAGGTAAACAGACTGTAAAGTCTGCAGCGGGTAAACAGACAGTAACGTCTGCAGCAGGTAAACAGACTGTAACGTCTGCAGGTAAACAGACTGTAACTTCTGAAGCGGGTAAACAGACTGTAACGTCTGCAGCGGGTAAACACACTGTAACGTCTGCAGCAGGTAAACAGGCTGTAACGTCTGCAGCAGGTAAACAGACTGTAAGGTCTGCAGTTAAACAGACTGTAATGTCTGCATGTAAACAGACTGTAACATCTGCAGGTAAACAGACTGTAACGTCTGCAGCAGGTAAACAGACTGTAACGTCTGCAGTAGGTAAACAGACTGTAACTTCTGCAGAAGGTAAACAGACTGTAACGTCTGCAGCAGGTAAACAGACTGTAACGTCTGCAGCAGGTAAACAGACTGTAACGTCTGCAGGTAAACAGACTGTAACGTCTGCAGCGGGTAAACAGACTGTAACGTCTGCAGGTAAACAGACTGTAACGTCTGCAGCAGGTAAACAGATTGTAACGTCTGCAGCGGGTAAACAGACTGTAACTTTTCAGCAGGTAAACAGACTGTAACGTCTGCAGCGGGTAAACAGACTGTAACGTCTGCAGGTAAACAGACTGTAACGTCTGCAGCAGTCAAACAGACTGTAACGTCTGCAGCAGGTAAACAGGCTGTAACGTCTGCAGGTAAAAAGACTGTAACGTCTGCAGCGGGTAAACAGACTGTAACGTCTGTAAGCAGGTAAACAGACTGTAACATCTGCAGCAGGTAAACAGACTGTAACGTCTGCAGTTAAACAGAATGTAATGTCTGCAGGTAAACAGACTGTAACATCTGCAGGTAAACAGACTATAACGTCTGCAGCAGGTAAACAGACTGTAACGTCTGCAGTAGGTAAACAGACTATAACTTCTGCAGAAGGTAAACAGACTGTAACGTCTGCAGCAGGTAAACAGACTGTAACGTCTGCAGCAGGTAAACAGACTGTAACGTCTGCAGGTAAACAGACTGTAACGTCTGCAGCGGGTAAACAGACTGTAACGTCTGCAGGTAAACAGACTGTAACGTCTGCAGCAGGTAAACAGACTGTAACGTCTGCAGCGGGTAAACAGACTGTAACTTTTCAGCAGGTAAACAGACTGTAACGTCTGCAGCGGGTAAACAGACTGTAACGTCTGCAGGTAAACAGACTGTAACGTCTGCAGCAGGTAAACAGACTGTAACGTCTGCAGCAGGTAAACAGGCTGTAACGTCTGCAGCAGGTAAACAGACTGTAACGTCTGCAGTTAAACAGACTGTAACGTCTGCAGGTAAAAAGACTGTAACGTCTGCAGCGTGTAAACAGACTGTAACGTCTGCAGCAGGTAAACAGACTGTAACGTCTGCAGCAGGTAAACAGACTGTAACGTCTGCAGTTAAACAGAATGTAATGTCTTCAGGTAAACAGACTGTAAAGTCTGCAGGTAAACAGACTGTAACGTCTGCAGCACGTAAACAGACTGTAACGTCTGCAGCAGGTAAACAAACTGTAACGTCTGCAGCAGGTAAACAGACTGTAACGTCTGCAGGTAAACAGACTGTAACGTCTGCAGCAGGTAAACAGACTGTAACGTCTGCATCGGGTAAACAGACTGTAACGTCTGCAGTGGGTAAACAGACTGTAACATCTGCAGGTAAACAGACTGAATCGTCTGTAGCAGGTAAACAGACTGTAACGTCTGCAGGTAAACAGACTGTAACATCTGCAGCAGGTAAACAGACTGTAACGTCTGCAGCAGGTAAACAGACTGTAGCGTCTGCAGCAGGTAAACAGACTGTAACGTCTGCAGCGGGTGAACAGACAGTAACGTCTGCAGCGGGTAAACAGACTGTAACGTCTGCAGCAGGTAAACAGACTGTAACGTCTGCAGGTAAACAGACTGTAACGTCTGCAGCGGTTAAACAGACTGTAACGTCTGCAGCAGGTAAACAGACTGTAACGTCTGCAGCAGGTATACAGACAGTAACGTCTGCAGCGGGTAAACAGACAGTAATGTCTGCAGCAGGTAAACAGACTGTAACGTCTGCAGGTTAACAGACTGTAACGTCTGCAGCAGGTAAACAGACTGTAACGTCTGCAGCAGGTAAACAGACTGTAACTGTTCAGCAGGTAAACAGATTGTAACGTCTGCAGCGGGTAAACAGACTGTAACGTCTGCAGCGGGTAAACAGACTTTAACGTCTGCAGGTACACAGACTGTAACGTCTGCAGGTAAACAGACTGTAACGTCTGCAGCAGGTAAACAGACTGTAACGTCTGCAGCAGGTAAACAGACTGTAACGTCTGCAGGTAAACAGACTGTAACGTCTGCAGCCGTTAAACAGACTGTAACGTCTGCAGCAGGTAAACAGACTGTAAAGTCTGCAGCGGGTAAACAGACAGTAATGTCTGCAGCAGGTAAACAGACTGTAACGTCTGCAGGTAAACAGACTGTAACTTCTGAAGCGGGTAAACAGACTGTAACGTCTGCAGCGGGTAAACAGACTGTAATGTCTGCAGGTAAACAGACTGTAACGTCTGCAGCAGGTAAACACACTGTAACGTCTGCAGCAGGTAAACAGGCTGTAACGTCTGCAGCAGGTAAACAGACTGTAAGGTCTGCAGTTAAACAGACTGTAATGTCTGCAGGTAAACAGACTGTAACATCTGCAGGTAAACAGACTGTAACGTCTGCAGCAGGTAAACAGACTGTAACGTCTGCAGTAGGTAAACAGACTGTAACGTCTGCAGAAGGTAAACAGACTGTAACGTCTGCAGGTAAAATGAGTGTAACGTCTGCAGCGGTTAAACAGACTGTAACGTCTGCAGCAGGTAAACAGACTGTAAAGTCTGCAGCGGGTAAACAGACAGTAACGTCTGCAGCAGGTAAACAGACTGTAACGTCTGCAGGTAAACAGACTGTAACTTCTTAAGCGGGTAAACAGACTGTAACGTCTGCAGCGGGTAAACAGACTGTAACGTCTGCAGGTAAACAGACTGTAACGTCTGCAGCAGGTAAACACACTGTAACGTCTGCAGCAGGTAAACAGGCTGTAACGTCTGCAGCAGGTAAACAGACTGTAAGGTCTGCAGTTAAACAGACTGTAACGTCTGCAGGTAAACAGACTGTAACGTCTGCAGCAGGTAAACAGACTGTAACGTCTGCAGGTAAACAAACTGTAACATCTGCAGCAGATAAACAGACTGTAACGTCTGCAGTTAAACAGACTGTAATGTCTGCAGGTAAACAGACTGTAATGTCTGCAACAGGTAAAAAGACTGTAACTGTTCAGCAGGTAAACAGATTGTAACGTCTGCAGCGGGTAAACAGACTGTAACGTCTGCAGCAGGTAAACAGACTGTAACGTCTGCAGCGGGTAAACAGACAGTAACGTCTGCAGCAGGTAAACAGACTGTAACGTCTGCAGGTAAACAGACTGTAACGTCTGCAGCGGGTAAACAGACTGTAACGTCTGCAGGTAAACAGACTGTAACGTCTGCAGCAGGTAAACAGACTGTAACGTCTGCAGCGGGTAAACAGACTGTAACTTTTCAACAGGTAAACAGACTGTAACGTCTGCAGCGGGTAAACAGACTGTAACGTCTGCAGGTAAACAGACTGTAACGTCTGCAGCAGGTAAACAGACTGTAACGTCTGCAGCAGGTAAACAGGCTGTAACGTCTGCAGCAGGTAAACAAACTGTAACGTCTGCAGTTAAACAGACTGTAACGTCTGCAGGTAAAAAGACTGTAACGTCTGCAGCGGGTAAACAGACTGTAACGTCTGCAGCAGGTAAACAGACTTTAACGTCTGCAGCAGGTAAACAGACTGTAACGTCTGCAGTTAAACAGAATGTAATGTCTGCAGGTAAACAGACTGTAACATCTGCAGGTAAACAGACTGTAACGTCTGCAGCAGGTAAACAGATTGTAACGTCTGCAGTAGGTAAACAGACTGTAACTTCTGCAGAAGGTAAACAGACTGTAACGTCTGCAGCAGGTAAACAGACTGTAACGTCTGCAGCAGGTAAACAGACTGTAACGTCTGCAGATAAACAGACTGTAACGTCTGCAGCGGGTAAACAGACTGTAACGTCTGTAGGTAAACAGACTGTAGCGTCTGCAGCAGGTAAACAGACTGTAACGTCTGCAGCGGGTAAACAGACTGTAACTTTTCAGCAGGTAAACAGACTGTAACGTCTGCAGCGGGTAAACAGACTGTAACGTCTGCAGGTAAACAGACTGTAACGTCTGCAGCAGGTAAACAGACTGTAACGTCTGCAGCAGGTAAACAGGCTGTAACGTCTGCAGCAGGTAAACAGACTGTAACGTCTGCAGTTAAACAGACTGTAACGTCTGCAGGTAAAAAGACTGTAACGTCTGCAGCGGGTAAACAGACTGTAGCGTCTGCAGCAGGTAAACAGACTGTAACGTCTGCAGTTAAACAGAATGTAATGTCTTCAGGTAAACAGACTGTAAAGTCTGCAGGTAAACAGACTGTAACGTCTGCAGCACGTAAACAGACTGTAACGTCTGCAGCAGGTAAACAGACTGTAACGTCTGCAGCAGGTAAACAGACTGTAACGTCTGCAGGTAAAAAGACTGTAACGTCTGCAGCAGGTAAACAGACTGTAACGTCTGCATCGGGTAAACAGACTGTAACGTCTGCAGTGGGTAAACAGACTGTAACATCTGCAGGTAAACAGACTGAATCGTCTGTAGCAGGTAAACAGACTGTAACGTCTGCAGGTAAACAGACTGTAACATCTGGAGCAGGTAAACAGACTGTAACGTCTGCAGCAGGTAAACAGACTGTAGCGTCTGCAGCAGGTAAACAGACTGTAACGTCTGCAGCGAGTGAACAGACAGTAACGTCTGCAGCGGGTAAACAGACTGTAACGTCTGCAGCAGGTAAACAGACTGTAACGTCTGCAGCAGGTAAACAGACTGTAACGTCTTTAGCGGTTAAACAGACTGTAACGTCTGCAGCAGGTAAAAAGACTGTAACATCTGCAGCAGGTAAACAGACTGTAACGTCTGCAGGTTAACAGACTGTAACGTCTGCAGCAGGTAAACAGACTGTAACGTCTGCAGCAGGTAAACAGACTGTAACTGTTCAGCAGGTAAACAGACTGTAGCGTCTGCAGCAGGTAAACAGACTGTAACGTCTGCAGCGAGTGAACAGACAGTAACGTCTGCAGCGGGTAAACAGACTGTAACGTCTGCAGCAGGTAAACAGACTGTAAAGTCTGCAGCAGGTAAACAGACTGTAACGTCTTTAGCGGTTAAACAGACTGTAACGTCTGCAGCAGGTAAACAGACTGTAACGTCTGCAGCAGGTAAACAGACTGTAACGTCTGCAGGTTAACAGACTGTAACGTCTGCAGCAGGTAAACAGACTGTAACGTCTGCAGCAGGTAAACAGACTGTAACTGTTCAGCAGGTAAACAGATTGTAACGTCTGCAGCGGGTAAACAGACTGTAACGTCTGCAGCGGGTAAACAGACTTTAACGTCTGCAGGTACACAGACTGTAACGTCTGCAGGTAAACAGAGTGTAACGTCTGCAGCAGGTAAACAGACTGTAACGTCTGCAGCAGGTAAACAGACTGTAACGTCTGCAGGTAAACAGACTGTAACGTCTGCAGCCGTTAAACAGACTGTAACGTCTGCAGCAGGTAAACAGACTGTAAAGTCTGCAGCGGGTAAACAGACAGTAACGTCTGCAGCAGGTAAACAGACTGTAACGTCTGCAGGTAAACAGACTGTAACTTCTGAAGCGGGTAAACAGACTGTAACGTCTGCAGCGGGTAAACAGACTGTAATGTCTGCAGGTAAACAGACTGTAACGTCTGCAGCAGGTAAACAGGCTGTAACGTCTGCAGCAGGTAAACAGACTGTAAGGTCTGCAGTTAAACAGACTGTAATGTCTGCAGGTAAACAGACTGTAACATCTGCAGGTAAACAGACTGTAACGTCTGCAGCAGGTAAACAGACTGTAACGTCTGCAGTAGGTAAACAGACTGTAACGTCTGCAGAAGGTAAACAGACTGTAACGTCTGCAGGTAAACAGACTGTAACGTCTGCAGCGGTTAAACAGACTGTAACGTCTGCAGCAGGTAAACAGACTGTAAAGTCTGCAGCGGGTAAACAGACAGTAACGTCTGCAGCAGGTAAACAGACTGTAACGTCTGCAGGTAAACAGACTGTAACTTCTGAAGCGGGTAAACAGACTGTAACGTCTGCAGCGGGTAAACAGACTGTAACGTCTGCAGGTAAACAGACTGTAACGTCTGCAGCAGGTAAACACACTGTAACGTCTGCAGCAGGTAAACAGGCTGTAACGTCTGCAGCAGGTAAACAGACTGTAAGGTCTGCAGTTAAACAGACTGTAACGTCTGCAGGTAAACAGACTGTAACGTCTGCAGCAGGTAAACAGACTGTAACGTCTGCAGGTAAACAAACTGTAACATCTGCAGCAGATAAACAGACTGTAACGTCTGCAGTTAAACAGACTGTAATGTCTGCAGGTAAACAGACTGTAATATCTGCAACAGGTAAACAGACTGTAACTGTTCAGCAGGTAAACAGATTGTAACGTCTGCAGCGGGTAAACAGACTGTAACGTCTGCAGCAGGTAAACAGACTGTAACGTCTGCAGCGGGTAAACAGACAGTAACGTCTGCAGCAGGTAAACAGACTGTAACGTCTGCAGGTAAACAGACTGTAACGTCTGCAGCGGGTAAACAGACTGTAACGTCTGCAGGTAAACAGACTGTAACGTCTGCAGCAGGTAAACAGACTGTAACGTCTGCATCGGGTAAACAGACTGTAACTTTTCAACAGGTAAACAGACTGTAACGTCTACAGCGGGTAAACAGACTGTAACGTCTGCAGGTAAACAGACTGTAACGTCTGCAGCAGGTAAACAGACTGTAACGTCTGCAGCAGGTAAACAGGCTGTAACGTCTGCAGCAGGTAAACAGACTGTAACGTCTGCAGTTAAACAGACTGTAACGTCTGCAGGTAAAAAGACTGTAACGTCTGCAGCGGGTAAACAGACTGTAACGTCTGCAGCAGGTAAACAGACTGTAACGTCTGCAGTTAAACAGAATGTAATGTCTGCAGGTAAACAGACTGTAACATCTGCAGGTAAACAGACTGTAACGTCTGCAGCAGGTAAACAGACTGTAACGTCTGCAGTAGGTAAACAGACTGTAACTTCTGCAGAAGGTAAACAGACTGTAACGTCTGCAGCAGGTAAACAGACTGTAACGTCTGCAGCAGGTAAACAGACTGTAACGTCTGCAGGTAAACAGACTGTAACGTCTGCAGCGGGTAAACAGACTGTAACGTCTGTAGGTAAACAGACTGTAGCGTCTGCAGCAGGTAAACAGACTGTAACGTCTGCAGCGGGTAAACAGACTGTAACTTTTCAGCAGGTAAACAGACTGTAACGTCTGCAGCGGGTAAACAGACTGTAACGTCTGCAGGTAAACAGACTGTAACGTCTGCAGCAGGTAAACAGACTGTAACGTCTGCAGCAGGTAAACAGGCTGTAACATCTGCAGCAGGTAAACAGACTGTAACGTCTGCAGTTAAACAGACTGTAACGTCTGCAGGTAAAAAGACTGTAACGTCTGCAGCGGGTAAACAGACTGTAGCGTCTGCAGCAGGTAAACAGACTGTAACGTCTGCAGCAGGTAAACAGACTGTAACGTCTGCAGTTAAACAGAATGTAATGTCTTCAGGTAAACAGACTGTAAAGTCTGCAGGTAAACAGACTGTAACGTCTGCAGCACGTAAACAGACTGTAACGTCTGCAGCAGGTAAACAGACTGTAACGTCTGCAGCAGGTAAACAGACTGTAACGTCTGCAGGTAAAAAGACTGTAACGTCTGCAGCAGGTAAACAGACTGTAACGTCTGCATCGGGTAAACAGACTGTAACGTCTGCAGTGGGTAAACAGACTGTAACATCTGCAGGTAAACAGACTGAATCGTCTGTAGCAGGTAAACAGACTGTAACGTCTGCAGGTAAACAGACTGTAACATCTGCAGCAGGTAAACAGACTGTAACGTCTGCAGCAGGTAAACAGACTGTAACGTCTGCAGCAGGTAAACAGACTGTAACGTCTTTAGCGGTTAAACAGACTGTAACGTCTGCAGCAGGTAAACAGACTGTAACGTCTGCAGCAGGTAAACAGACTGTAACGTCTGCAGGTAAACAGACTGTATCGTCTGCAGCAGGTAAACAGACTGTAACGTCTGCAGCAGGTAAACAGACTGTAACTGTTCAGCAGGTAAACAGATTGTAACGTCTGCAGCGGATAAACAGACTGTAACGTCTGCAGCGGGTAAACAGACTGTAACGTCTGCAGGTACACAGACTGTAACGTCTGCAGGTAAACAGACTGTAACGTCTGCAGCAGGTAAAAAGACTGTAACGTCTGCAGCAGGTAAACAGACTGTAACGTCTGCAGTTAAACAGACTGTAACGTCTGCAGGTAAAAAGACTGTAACGTCTGCAGCGGGTAAACAGACTGTAACGTCTGCAGCAGGTAAACAGACTGTAACGTCTGCAGCAGGTAAACAGACTGTAACGTCTGCAGTTAAACAGAATGTAATGTCTGCAGGTAAACAGACTGTAACATCTGCAGGTAAACAGACTGTAACGTCTGCAGCAGGTAAACAGACTGTAACGTCTGCAGTAGGTAAACAGACTGTAACTTCTGCAGAAGGTAAACAGACTGTAAAGTCTGCAGCAGGTAAACAGACTGTAACGTCTGCAGCAGGTAAACAGACTGTAACGTCTGCAGGTAAACAGACTGTAACGTCTGCAGCGGGTAAACAGACTGTAACGTCTGTAGGTAAACAGACTGTAGCGTCTGCAGCAGGTAAACAGACTGTAACGTCTGTAGCGGGTAAACAGACTGTAACTTTTCAGCAGGTAAACAGACTGTAACGTCTGCAGTGGGTAAACAGACTGTAACGTCTGCAGGTAAACAGACTGTAACGTCTGCAGCAGGTAAACAGACTGTAACGTCTGCAGCAGGTAAACAGGCTGTAACGTCTGCAGCAGGTAAACAGACTGTAACGTCTGCAGTTAAACAGACTGTAACGTCTGCAGGTAAAAAGACTGTAACGTCTGCAGCGGGTAAACAGACTGTAGCGTCTGCAGCAGGTAAACAGACTGTAACGTCTGCAGCAGGTAAACAGACTGTAACGTCTGCAGTTAAACAGAATGTAATGTCTTCAGGTAAACAGACTGTAAAGTCTGCAGGTAAACAGACTGTAACGTCTGCAGCACGTAAACAGACTGTAACGTCTGCAGCAGGTAAACAGACTGTAACGTCTGCAGCAGGTAAACAGACTGTAACGTCTGCAGGTAAAAAGACTGTAACGTCTGCAGCAGGTAAACAGACTGTAACGTCTGCATCGGGTAAACAGACTGTAACGTCTGCAGTGGGTAAACAGACTGTAACATCTGCAGGTAAACAGACTGAATCGTCTGTAGCAAGTAAACAGACTGTAACGTCTGCAGGTAAACAGACTGTAACATCTGCAGCAGGTAAACAGACTGTAACGTCTGCAGCAGGTAAACAGACTGTAGCGTCTGCAGCAGGTAAACAGACTGTAACGTCTGCAGCGAGTGAACAGACAGTAACGTCTGCAGCGGGTAAACAGACTGTAACGTCTGCAGCAGGTAAACAGACTGTAACGTCTGCAGCAGGTAAACAGACTGTAACGTCTTTAGCGGTTAAACAGACTGTAACGTGTGCAGCAGGTAAACAGACTGTAACGTCTGCAGCAGGTTAACAGACTGTAACGTCTGCAGGTTAACAGACTGTAACGTCTGCAGCAGGTAAACAGACTGTAACGTCTGCAGCAGGTAAACAGACTGTAACTGTTCAGCAGGTAAACAGATTGTAACGTCTGCAGCGGATAAACAGACTGTAACGTCTGCAGCGGGTAAACAGACTGTAACGTCTGCAGGTACACAGACTGTAACGTCTGCAGGTAAACAGACTGTAACGTCTGCAGCAGGTAAACAGACTGTAACGTCTGCAGCAGGTAAACAGACTGTAACGTCTACAGGTAAACAGACTGTAACGTCTGCAGCCGTTAAACAGACTGTAACGTCTGCAGCAGGTAAACAGACTGTAACGTCTGTAGCGGGTAAACAGAGAGTAACGTCTGCAGCAGGTAAACAGACTGTAACGTCTGCAGGTAAACAGACTGTAACTTCTGAAGCGGGTAAACAGACTGTAACGTCTGCAGCGGGTAAACAGACTGTAATGTCTGCAGGTAAACAGACTGTAACGTCTGCAGCAGGTAAACACACTGTAACGTCTGCAGCAGGTAAACAGGCTGTAACGTCTGCAGCAAGTAAACAGACTGTAAGGTCTGCAGTTAAACAGACTGTAATGTCTGCAGGTAAACAGACTGTAACATCTGCAGGTAAACAGACTGTAACGTCTTTAGCGGTTAAACAGACTGTAACGTCTGCAGCAGGTAAACAGACTGTAACGTCTGCAGCAGGTAAACAGACTGTAACGTCTGCAGGTAAACAGACTGTATCGTCTGCAGCAGGTAAACAGACTGTAACGTCTGCAGCAGGTAAACAGACTGTAACTGTTCAGCAGGTAAACAGATTGTAACGTCTGCAGCGGATAAACAGACTGTAACGTCTGCAGCGGGTAAACAGACTGTAACGTCTGCAGGTACACAGACTGTAACGTCTGCAGGTAAACAGACTGTAACGTCTGCAGCAGTTAAACAGACTGTAACGTCTGCAGCAGGTAAACAGACTGTAACGTCTGCAGTTAAACAGACTGTAACGTCTGCAGGTAAAAAGACTGTAACGTCTGCAGCGGGTAAACAGACTGTAACGTCTGCAGCAGGTAAACAGACTGTAACGTCTGCAGCAGGTAAACAGACTGTAACGTCTGCAGTTAAACAGAATGTAATGTCTGCAGGTAAACAGACTGTAACATCTGCAGGTAAACAGACTGTAACGTCTGCAGCAGGTAAACAGACTGTAACGTCTGCAGTAGGTAAACAGACTGTAACTTCTGCAGAAGGTAAACAGACTGTAAAGTCTGCAGCAGGTAAACAGACTGTAACGTCTGCAGCAGGTAAACAGACTGTAACGTCTGCAGGTAAACAGACTGTAACGTCTGCAGCGGGTAAACAGACTGTAACGTCTGTAGGTAAACAGACTGTAGCGTCTGCAGCAGGTAAACAGACTGTAACGTCTGTAGCGGGTAAACAGACTGTAACTTTTCAGCAGGTAAACAGACTGTAACGTCTGCAGTGGGTAAACAGACTGTAACGTCTGCAGGTAAACAGACTGTAACGTCTGCAGCAGGTAAACAGACTGTAACGTCTGCAGCAGGTAAACAGGCTGTAACGTCTGCAGCAGGTAAACAGACTGTAACGTCTGCAGTTAAACAGACTGTAACGTCTGCAGGTAAAAAGACTGTAACGTCTGCAGCGGGTAAACAGACTGTAGCGTCTGCAGCAGGTAAACAGACTGTAACGTCTGCAGCAGGTAAACAGACTGTAACGTCTGCAGTTAAACAGAATGTAATGTCTTCAGGTAAACAGACTGTAAAGTCTGCAGGTAAACAGACTGTAACGTCTGCAGCACGTAAACAGACTGTAACGTCTGCAGCAGGTAAACAGACTGTAACGTCTGCAGCAGGTAAACAGACTGTAACGTCTGCAGGTAAAAAGACTGTAACGTCTGCAGCAGGTAAACAGACTGTAACGTCTGCATCGGGTAAACAGACTGTAACGTCTGCAGTGGGTAAACAGACTGTAACATCTGCAGGTAAACAGACTGAATCGTCTGTAGCAAGTAAACAGACTGTAACGTCTGCAGGTAAACAGACTGTAACATCTGCAGCAGGTAAACAGACTGTAACGTCTGCAGCAGGTAAACAGACTGTAGCGTCTGCAGCAGGTAAACAGACTGTAACGTCTGCAGCGAGTGAACAGACAGTAACGTCTGCAGCGGGTAAACAGACTGTAACGTCTGCAGCAGGTAAACAGACTGTAACGTCTGCAGCAGGTAAACAGACTGTAACGTCTTTAGCGGTTAAACAGACTGTAACGTCTGCAGCAGGTAAACAGACTGTAACGTCTGCAGCAGGTAAACAGACTGTAACGTCTGCAGGTTAACAGACTGTAACGTCTGCAGCAGGTAAACAGACTGTAACGTCTGCAGCAGGTAAACAGACTGTAACTGTTCAGCAGGTAAACAGATTGTAACGTCTGCAGCGGATAAACAGACTGTAACGTCTGCAGCGGGTAAACAGACTGTAACGTCTGCAGGTACACAGACTGTAACGTCTGCAGGTAAACAGACTGTAACGTCTGCAGCAGGTAAACAGACTGTAACGTCTGCAGCAGGTAAACAGACTGTAACGTCTACAGGTAAACAGACTGTAACGTCTGCAGCCGTTAAACAGACTGTAACGTCTGCAGCAGGTAAACAGACTGTAACGTCTGTAGCGGGTAAACAGACAGTAACGTCTGCAGCAGGTAAACAGACTGTAACGTCTGCAGGTAAACAGACTGTAACTTCTGAAGCGGGTAAACAGACTGTAACGTCTGCAGCGGGTAAACAGACTGTAATGTCTGCAGGTAAACAGACTGTAACGTCTGCAGCAGGTAAACACACTGTAACGTCTGCAGCAGGTAAACAGGCTGTAACGTCTGCAGCAAGTAAACAGACTGTAAGGTCTGCAGTTAAACAGACTGTAATGTCTGCAGGTAAACAGACTGTAACATCTGCAGGTAAACAGACTGTAACGTCTGCAGCAGGTAAACAGACTGTAACGTCTGCAGTAGGTAAACAGACTGTAACGTCTGCAGAAGGTAAACAGACTGTAACGTCTGCAGGTAAACAGACTGTAACGTCTGCAGCGGTTAAACAGACTGTAACGTCTGCAGCAGGTAAACAGACTGTAAAGTCTGCAGCGGGTAAACAGACAGTAACGTCTGCAGCAGGTAAACAGACTGTAACGTCTGCAGCAGGTAAACAGGCTGTAACGTCTGCAGCAGGTAAACAGACTGTAACGTCTGCAGTTAAACAGACTGTAACGTCTGCAGGTAAAAAGACTGTAACGTCTGCAGCGGGTAAACAGACTGTAACGTCTGCAGCAGGTAAACAGACTGTAACGTCTGCAGCAGGTAAACAGACTGTAACGTCTGCAGTTAAACAGAATGTAATGTCTGCAGGTAAACAGACTGTAACATCTGCAGGTAAACAGACTGTAACGTCTGCAGCAGGTAAACAGACTGTAACGTCTGCAGTAGGTAAACAGACTGTAACTTCTGCAGAAGGTAAACAGACTGTAACGTCTGCAGCAGGTAAACAGACTGTAACGTCTGCAGCAGGTAAACAGACTGTAACGTCTGCAGGTAAACAGACTGTAACGTCTGCAGCGGGTAAACAGACTGTAACGTCTGTAGGTACACAGACTGTAGCGTCTGCAGCAGGTAAACAGACTGTAACGTCTGCAGCGGGTAAACAGACTGTAACTTTTCAGCAGGTAAACAGACTGTAACGTCTGCAGCGGGTAAACAGACTGTAACGTCTGCAGGTAAACAGACTGTAACGTCTACAGCAGGTAAACAGACTGTAACGTCTGCAGCAGGTAAACAGGCTGTAACGTCTGCAGTTAAACAGACTGTAACGTCTGCAGGTAAAAAGACTAACGTTTGCAGCGGGTAAACAGACTGTAGCGTCTGCAGCAGGTAAACAGACTGTAACGTCTGCAGCAGGTAAACAGACTGTAACGTCTGCAGTTAAACAGAATGTAATGTCTTTAGGTAAACAGACTGTAAAGTCTGCAGGTAAACAGACTGTAACGTCTGCAGCACGTAAACAGACTGTAACGTCTGCAGCAGGTAAACAGACTGTAACGTCTGCAGCAGGTAAACAGACTGTAACGTCTGCAGGTAAACAGACTGTAACGTCTGCAGCAGGTAAACAGACTGTAACGTCTGCATCGGGTAAACAGACTGTAACGTCTGTAGTGGGTAAACAGACTGTAACATCTGCAGGTAAACAGACTGAAACGTCTGTAGCAGGTAAACAGACTGTAACGTCTGCAGATAAACAGACTGTAACATCTGCAGCAGGTAAACAGACTGTAACGTCTGCAGCAGGTAAACAGACTGTAGCGTCTGCAGCAGGTAAACAGACTGTAACGTCTGCAGCGAGTGAACAGACAGTAACGTCTGCAGCGGGTAAACAGACTGTAACGTCTGCAGCAGGTAAACAGACTGTAACGTCTGCAGCAGGTAAACAGACTGTAACGTCTTTAGCGGTTAAACAGACTGTAACGTCTGCAGCAGGTAAACAGACTGTAACGTCTGCAGCAGGTATACAGACAGTAACGTCTGCAGCGGGTAAACAGACAGTAATGTCTGCAGCAGGTAAACAGACTGTAACGTCTGCAGGTTAACAGACTGTAACGTCTTCAGCAGGTAAACAGACTGTAACGTCTGCAGCAGGTAAATAGACTGTAACTGTTCAGCAGGTAAACAGATTGTAACGTCTGCAGCGGATAAACAGACTGTAACGTCTGCAGCGGGTAAACAGACTGTAACGTCTGCAGGTACACAGACTGTAACGTCTGCAGGTAAACAGACTGTAACGTCTGCAGCAGGTAAACAGACTGTAACGTCTGCAGCAGGTAAACAGACTGTAACGTCTACAGGTAAACAGACTGTAACGTCTGCAGCCGTTAAACAGACTGTAACGTCTGCAGCAGGTAAACAGACTGTAACGTCTGCAGCGGGTAAACAGACAGTAACGTCTGCAGCAGGTAAACAGACTGTAACGTCTGCAGGTAAACAGACTGTAACTTCTGAAGCGGGTAAACAGACTGTAACGTCTGCAGCGGGTAAACAGACTGTAATGTCTGCAGGTAAACAGACTGTAACGTCTGCAGCAGGTAAACACACTGTAACGTCTGCAGCAGGTAAACAGGCTGTAACGTCTGCAGCAGGTAAACAGACTGTAAGGTCTGCAGTTAAACAGACTGTAATGTCTGCAGGTAAACAGACTGTAACATCTGCAGGTAAACAGACTGTAACGTCTGCAGCAGGTAAACAGACTGTAACGTCTGCAGTAGGTAAACAGACTGTAACGTCTGCAGAAGGTAAACAGACTGTAACGTCTGCAGGTAAACAGACTGTAACGTCTGCAGCGGTTAAACAGACTGTAACGTCTGCAGCAGGTAAACAGACTGTAAAGTCTGCAGCGGGTAAACAGACAGTAACGTCTGCAGCAGGTAAACAGACTGTAACGTCTGCAGGTAAACAGACTGTAACTTCTGAAGCGGGTAAACAGACTGTAACGTCTGCAGCAGGTAAACAGACTGTAACGTCTGCAGCAGGTAAACAGGCTGTAACGTCTGCAGCAGGTAAACAGACTGTAAGGTCTGCAGTTAAACAGACTGTAACGTCTGCAGGTAAACAGACTGTAACGTCTGCAGCAGGTAAACAGACTGTAACGTCTGCAGGTAAACAGACTGTAACGTCTGCAGCAGATAAACAGACTGTAACGTCTGCAGTTAAACAGACTGTAATGTCTGCAGGTAAACAGACTGTAATGTCTGCAACAGGTAAACAGACTGTAACTGTTCAGCAGGTAAACAGATTGTAACGTCTGCAGCGGGTAAACAGACTGTAACGTCTGCAGCAGGTAAACAGACTGTAACGTCTGTAGCGGGTAAACAGACAGTAACGTCTGCAGCAGGTAAACAGACTGTAACGTCTGCAGGTAAACAGACTGTAACTTCTGAAGCGGGTAAACAGACTGTAACGTCTGCAGCGGGTAAACAGACTGTAATGTCTGCAGGTAAACAGACTGTAACGTCTGCAGCAGGTAAACACACTGTAACGTCTGCAGCAGGTAAACAGGCTGTAACGTCTGCAGCAGGTAAACAGACTGTAAGGTCTGCAGTTAAACAGACTGTAATGTCTGCAGGTAAACAGACTGTAACATCTGCAGGTAAACAGACTGTAACGTCTGCAGCAGGTAAACAGACTGTAACGTCTGCAGTAGGTAAACAGACTGTAACGTCTGCAGAAGGTAAACAGACTGTAACGTCTGCAGGTAAACAGACTGTAACGTCTGCAGCGGTTAAACAGACTGTAACGTCTGCAGCAGGTAAACAGACTGTAAAGTCTGCAGCGGGTAAACAGACAGTAACGTCTGCAGCAGGTAAACAGACTGTAACGTCTGCAGGTAAACAGACTGTAACTTCTGAAGCGGGTAAACAGACTGTAACGTCTGCAGCAGGTAAACAGACTGTAACGTCTGCAGCAGGTAAACAGGCTGTAACGTCTGCAGCAGGTAAACAGACTGTAAGGTCTGCAGTTAAACAGACTGTAACGTCTGCAGGTAAACAGACTGTAACGTCTGCAGCAGGTAAACAGACTGTAACGTCTGCAGGTAAACAGACTGTAACGTCTGCAGCAGATAAACAGACTGTAACGTCTGCAGTTAAACAGACTGTAATGTCTGCAGGTAAACAGACTGTAATGTCTGCAACAGGTAAACAGACTGTAACTGTTCAGCAGGTAAACAGATTGTAACGTCTGCAGCGGGTAAACAGACTGTAACGTCTGCAGCAGGTAAACAGACTGTAACGTCTGTAGCGGGTAAACAGACAGTAACGTCTGCAGCAGGTAAACAGACTGTAACGTCTGCAGGTAAACAGACTGTAACTTCTGAAGCGGGTAAACAGACTGTAACGTCTGCAGCGGGTAAACAGACTGTAATGTCTGCAGGTAAACAGACTGTAACGTCTGCAGCAGGTAAACACACTGTAACGTCTGCAGCAGGTAAACAGGCTGTAACGTCTGCAGCAGGTAAACAGACTGTAAGGTCTGCAGTTAAACAGACTGTAATGTCTGCAGGTAAACAGACTGTAACATCTGCAGGTAAACAGACTGTAACGTCTGCAGCAGGTAAACAGACTGTAACGTCTGCAGTAGGTAAACAGACTGTAACGTCTGCAGAAGGTAAACAGACTGTAACGTCTGCAGGTAAACAGACTGTAACGTCTGCAGCGGTTAAACAGACTGTAACGTCTGCAGCAGGTAAACAGACTGTAAAGTCTGCAGCGGGTAAACAGACAGTAACGTCTGCAGCAGGTAAACAGACTGTAACGTCTGCAGCAGGTAAACAGGCTGTAACGTCTGCAGCAGGTAAACAGACTGTAACGTCTGCAGTTAAACAGACTGTAACGTCTGCAGGTAAAAAGACTGTAACGTCTGCAGCGGGTAAACAGACTGTAACGTCTGCAGCAGGTAAACAGACTGTAACGTCTGCAGCAGGTAAACAGACTGTAACGTCTGCAGTTAAACAGAATGTAATGTCTGCAGGTAAACAGACTGTAACATCTGCAGGTAAACAGACTGTAACGTCTGCAGCAGGTAAACAGACTGTAACGTCTGCAGTAGGTAAACAGACTGTAACTTCTGCAGAAGGTAAACAGACTGTAACGTCTGCAGCAGGTAAACAGACTGTAACGTCTGCAGCAGGTAAACAGACTGTAACGTCTGCAGGTAAACAGACTGTAACGTCTGCAGCGGGTAAACAGACTGTAACGTCTGTAGGTAAACAGACTGTAGCGTCTGCAGCAGGTAAACAGACTGTAACGTCTGCAGCGGGTAAACAGACTGTAACTTTTCAGCAGGTAAACAGACTGTAACGTCTGCAGCGGATAAACAGACTGTAACGTCTGCAGGTAAACAGACTGTAACGTCTGCAGCAGGTAAACAGACTGTAACGTCTGCAGCAGGTAAACAGGCTGTAACGTCTGCAGCAGGTAAACAGACTGTAACGTCTGCAGTTAAACAGACTGTAACGTCTGCAGGTAAAAAGACTAACGTTTGCAGCGGGTAAACAGACTGTAGCGTCTGCAGCAGGTAAACAGACTGTAACGTCTGCAGCAGGTAAACAGACTGTAACGTCTGCAGTTAAACAGAATGTAATGTCTTTAGGTAAACAGACTGTAAAGTCTGCAGGTAAACAGACTGTAACGTCTGCAGCACGTAAACAGACTGTAACGTCTGCAGCAGGTAAACAGACTGTAACGTCTGCAGCAGGTAAACAGACTGTAACGTCTGCAGGTAAACAGACTGTAACGTCTGCAGCAGGTAAACAGACTGTAACGTCTGCATCGGGTAAACAGACTGTAACGTCTGTAGTGGGTAAACAGACTGTAACATCTGCAGGTAAACAGACTGAATCGTCTGTAGCAGGTAAACAGACTGTAACGTCTGCAGATAAACAGACTGTAACATCTGCAGCAGGTAAACAGACTGTAACGTCTGCAGCAGGTAAACAGACTGTAGCGTCTGCAGCAGGTAAACAGACTGTAACGTCTGCAGCGAGTGAACAGACAGTAACGTCTGCAGCGGGTAAACAGACTGTAACGTCTGCAGCAGGTAAACAGACTGTAACGTCTGCAGCAGGTAAACAGACTGTAACGTCTTTAGCGGTTAAACAGACTGTAACGTCTGCAGCAGGTAAACAGACTGTAACGTCTGCAGCAGGTATACAGACAGTAACGTCTGCAGCGGGTAAACAGACAGTAATGTCTGCAGCAGGTAAACAGACTGTAACGTCTGCAGGTTAACAGACTGTAACGTCTGCAGCAGGTAAACAGACTGTAACGTCTGCAGCAGGTAAACAGACTGTAACTGTTCAGCAGGTAAACAGATTGTAACGTCTGCAGCGGATAAACAGACTGTAACGTCTGCAGCGGGTAAACAGACTGTAACGTCTGCAGGTACACAGACTGTAACGTCTGCAGGTAAACAGACTGTAACGTCTGCAGCAGGTAAACAGACTGTAACGTCTGCAGCAGGTAAACAGACTGTAACGTCTACAGGTAAACAGACTGTAACGTCTGCAGCCGTTAAACAGACTGTAACGTCTGCAGCAGGTAAACAGACTGTAACGTCTGCAGCGGGTAAACAGACAGTAACGTCTGCAGCAGGTAAACAGACTGTAACGTCTGCAGGTAAACAGACTGTAACTTCTGAAGCGGGTAAACAGACTGTAACGTCTGCAGCGGGTAAACAGACTGTAACGTCTGCAGCAGGTAAACAGACTGTAACGTCTGCAGCAGGTAAACAGGCTGTAACGTCTGCAGCAGGTAAACAGACTGTAAGGTCTGCAGTTAAACAGACTGTAATGTCTGCAGGTAAACAGACTGTAACATCTGCAGGTAAACAGACTGTAACGTCTGCAGCAGGTAAACAGACTGTAACGTCTGCAGTAGGTAAACAGACTGTAACGTCTGCAGAAGGTAAACAGACTGTAACGTCTGCAGGTAAACAGACTGTAACGTCTGCAGCGGTTAAACAGACTGTAACGTCTGCAGCAGGTAAACAGACTGTAAAGTCTGCAGCGGGTAAACAGACAGTAACGTCTGCAGCAGGTAAACAGACTGTAACGTCTGCAGGTAAACAGACTGTAACTTCTGAAGCGGGTAAACAGACTGTAACGTCTGCAGCAGGTAAACAGACTGTAACGTCTGCAGCAGGTAAACAGGCTGTAACGTCTGCAGCAGGTAAACAGACTGTAAGGTCTGCAGTTAAACAGACTGTAACGTCTGCAGGTAAACAGACTGTAACGTCTGCAGCAGGTAAACAGACTGTAACGTCTGCAGGTAAACAGACTGTAACGTCTGCAGCAGATAAACAGACTGTAACGTCTGCAGTTAAACAGACTCTAATGTCTGCAGGTAAACAGACTGTAATGTCTGCAACAGGTAAACAGACTGTAACTGTTCAGCAGGTAAACAGATTGTAACGTCTGCAGCGGGTAAACAGACTGTAACGTCTGCAGCAGGTAAACAGACTGTAACGTCTGCAGCGGGTAAACAGACAGTAACGTTTGCAGCAGGTAAACAGACTGTAACGTCTGCAGGTAAACAGACTGTAACGTCTGCAGTGGGTAAACAGACTGTAACGTCTGCAGCAGGTAAACAGACTGTAACGTCTGCAGCAGGTAAACAGACTGTAACGTCTGGAGGTAAACAGACTGTAACGTCTGCAGCGGTTAAACAGACTGTAACGTCTGCAGCAGGTAAACAGACTGTAACGTCTGCAGCGGTCAAACAGACTGTAATGTCTGCAGCAGGTAAACAGACTGTAACGTCTGCAGGTAAACAGACTGTAACGTCTGCAGCGGTTAAACAGACTGTAACGTCTGCAGCAGGTAAACAGACTGTATCGTCTGCAGCAGGTAAACAGACTGTAACTGTTCAGCAGGTAAACAGACTGTAACGTCTGCAGGTAAACAGACTGTAACGTCTGCAGCGGGTAAACAGACAGTAACGTCTGCAGCAGGTAAACAGACTGTAACATCTGCAGGTAAACAGACTGTAACGTCTGCAGGTAAACAGACTGTAACTTCTGCAGCGGGTAAACAGACTGTAACGTCTGCAGCGGGTAAACAGACTGTAACGTCTGCAGCAGGTAAACAGACTGTAACGTCTGCAGCGGGTAAACAGACTGTAACGTCTGCAGCAGGTAAACAGACTGTAACATCTGCAGGTAAACAGACTGTAACGTCTGCAGGTAAACAGACTGTAACGTCTGCAGCGGGTAAACAGACTGTAACGTCTGCAGCAGGTAAACAGACTGTAACGTCTGCAGTAGGTAAACAGACTGTAACTTCTGCAGAAGGTAAACAGACTGTAACGTCTGCAGCAGGTAAACAGACTGTAACGTCTGCAGGTAAACAGACTGTAACGTCTGCAGTGGGTAAACAGACTGTAACGTCTGCAGGTAAACAGACTGTAACGTCTGCAGCAGGTAAACAGACTGTAACGTCTGCAGCGGGTAAACAGACTGTAACTTTTCAGCAGGTAAACAAGACTGTAACGTCTGCAGCGGGTAAACAGACTGTAACGTCTGCAGGTAAACAGACTGTAACGTCTGCAGCAGGTAAACAGGCTGTAACGTCTGCAGCAGGTAAACAGACTGTAACGTCTGCAGTGGGTAAACAGACTGTAACGTCTGCAGCAGGTAAACAGACTGTAACGTCTGCAGCAGGTAAACAGACTGTAACGTCTGGAGGTAAACAGACTGTAACGTCTGCAGCGGTTAAACAGACTGTAACGTCTGCAGCAGGTAAACAGACTGTAACGTCTGCAGCGGGTGAACAGACTGTAACGTCTGCAGCGGGTAAACAGACTGTAATGTCTGCAGCAGGTAAACAGACTGTAACGTCTGCAGGTAAACAGACTGTAACGTCTGCAGCGGTTAAACAGACTGTAACGTCTGCAGCAGGTAAACAGACTGTATCGTCTGCAGCAGGTAAACAGACTGTAACTGTTCAGCAGGTAAACAGACTGTAACGTCTGCAGGTAAACAGACTCTAACGTCTGCAGCGGGTAAACAGACAGTAACGTCTGCAGCAGGTAAACAGACTGTAACATCTGCAGGTAAACAGACTGTAACGTCTGCAGCAGGTAAACAGACTGTAACATCTGCAGGTAAACAGACTGTAACGTCTGCAGGTAAACAGACTGTAACGTCTGCAGCGGGTAAACAGACTGTAACGTCTGCAGCAGGTAAACAGACTGTAACGTCTGCAGTAGGTAAACAGACTGTAACTTCTGCAGAAGGTAAACAGACTGTAACGTCTGCAGCAGGTAAACAGACTGTAACGTCTGCAGGTAAACAGACTGTAACGTCTGCAGTGGGTAAACAGACTGTAACGTCTGCAGGTAAACAGACTGTAACGTCTGCAGCAGGTAAACAGACTGTAACGTCTGCAGCGGGTAAACAGACTGTAACTTTTCAGCAGGTAAACAAGACTGTAACGTCTGCAGCGGGTAAACAGACTGTAACGTCTGCAGGTAAACAGACTGTAACGTCTGCAGCAGGTAAACAGGCTGTAACGTCTGCAGCAGGTAAACAGACTGTAACGTCTGCAGTGGGTAAACAGACTGTAACGTCTGCAGCAGGTAAACAGACTGTAACGTCTGCAGCAGGTAAACAGACTGTAACGTCTGGAGGTAAACAGACTGTAACGTCTGCAGCGGTTAAACAGACTGTAACGTCTGCAGCAGGTAAACAGACTGTAACGTCTGCAGCGGGTGAACAGACTGTAACGTCTGCAGCGGGTAAACAGACTGTAATGTCTGCAGCAGGTAAACAGACTGTAACGTCTGCAGGTAAACAGACTGTAACGTCTGCAGCGGTTAAACAGACTGTAACGTCTGCAGCAGGTAAACAGACTGTATCGTCTGCAGCAGGTAAACAGACTGTAACTGTTCAGCAGGTAAACAGACTGTAACGTCTGCAGGTAAACAGACTCTAACGTCTGCAGCGGGTAAACAGACAGTAACGTCTGCAGCAGGTAAACAGACTGTAACATCTGCAGGTAAACAGACTGTAACGTCTGCAGCAGGTAAACAGACTGTAACATCTGCAGGTAAACAGACTGTAACGTCTGCAGGTAAACAGACTGTAACGTCTGCAGCGGGTAAACAGACTGTAACGTCTGCAGCAGGTAAACAGACTGTAACGTCTGCAGTAGGTAAACAGACTGTAACTTCTGCAGAAGGTAAACAGACTGTAACGTCTGCAGCAGGTAAACAGACTGTAACGTCTGCAGGTAAACAGACTGTAACGTCTGCAGTGGGTAAACAGACTGTAACGTCTGCAGGTAAACAGACTGTAACGTCTGCAGCAGGTAAACAGACTGTAACGTCTGCAGCGGGTAAACAGACTGTAACTTTTCAGCAGGTAAACAAGACTGTAACGTCTGCAGCGGGTAAACAGACTGTAACGTCTGCAGGTAAACAGACTGTAACGTCTGCAGCAGGTAAACAGGCTGTAACGTCTGCAGCAGGTAAACAGACTGTAACGTCTGCAGTGGGTAAACAGACTGTAACGTCTGCAGCAGGTAAACAGACTGTAACGTCTGCAGCAGGTAAACAGACTGTAACGTCTGGAGGTAAACAGACTGTAACGTCTGCAGCGGTTAAACAGACTGTAACGTCTGCAGCAGGTAAACAGACTGTAACGTCTGCAGCGGGTGAACAGACTGTAACGTCTGCAGCGGGTAAACAGACTGTAATGTCTGCAGCAGGTAAAAAGACTGTAACGTCTGCAGGTAAACAGACTGTAACGTCTGCAGCGGTTAAACAGACTGTAACGTCTGCAGCAGGTAAACAGACTGTATCGTCTGCAGCAGGTAAACAGACTGTAACTGTTCAGCAGGTAAACAGACTGTAACGTCTGCAGGTAAACAGACTCTAACGTCTGCAGCGGGTAAACAGACAGTAACGTCTGCAGCAGGTAAACAGACTGTAACATCTGCAGGTAAACAGACTGTAACGTCTGCAGGTAAACAGACTGTAACTTCTGCAGCGGGTAAACAGACTGTAACGTCTGCAGCGGGTAAACAGACTGTAACGTCTGCAGCAGGTAAACAGACTGTAACGTCTGCAGCGGGTAAACAGACTGTAACGTCTGCAGCAGGTAAACAGACTGTAACGTCTGCAGGTAAACAGACTGTAACGTCTGCAGGTAAACAGACTGTAACTTCTGCAGCGGGTAAACAGACTGTAACGTCTGCAGCAGGTAAACAGACTGTAACGTCTGCAGCGGGTAAACAGACTGTAACGTCTGCAGCAGGTAAACAGACTGTAACGTCTGCAGTAGGTAAACAGACTGTAACTTCTGCAGAAGGTAAACAGACTGTAACGTCTGCAGCAGGTAAACAGACTGTAACGTCTGCAGGTAAACAGACTGTAACGTCTGCAGTGGGTAAACAGACTGTAACGTCTGCAGGTAAACAGACTGTAACGTCTGCAGTGGTTAAACAGACTGTAACGTCTGCAGCAGGTAAACAGACTGTAACGTCTGCAGCGGGTGAACAGACTGTAACGTCTGCAGCGGGTAAACAGACTGTAATGTCTGCAGCAGGTAAACAGACTGTAACGTCTGCAGGTAAACAGACTGTAACGTCTGCAGCGGTTAAACAGACTGTAACGTCTGCAGCAGGTAAACAGACTGTATCGTCTGCAGCAGGTAAACAGACTGTAACTGTTCAGCAGGTAAACAGACTGTAACGTCTGCAGGTAAACAGACTCTAACGTCTGCAGCGGGTAAACAGACAGTAACGTCTGCAGCAGGTAAACAGACTGTAACATCTGCAGGTAAACAGACTGTAACGTCTGCAGCAGGTAAACAGACTGTAACATCTGCAGGTAAACAGACTGTAACGTCTGCAGGTAAACAGACTGTAACGTCTGCAGCGGGTAAACAGACTGTAACGTCTGCAGCAGGTAAACAGACTGTAACGTCTGCAGTAGGTAAACAGACTGTAACTTCTGCAGAAGGTAAACAGACTGTAACGTCTGCAGCAGGTAAACAGACTGTAACGTCTGCAGGTAAACAGACTGTAACGTCTGCAGTGGGTAAACAGACTGTAACGTCTGCAGGTAAACAGACTGTAACGTCTGCAGCAGGTAAACAGACTGTAACGTCTGCAGCGGGTAAACAGACTGTAACTTTTCAGCAGGTAAACAAGACTGTAACGTCTGCAGCGGGTAAACAGACTGTAACGTCTGCAGGTAAACAGACTGTAACGTCTGCAGCAGGTAAACAGGCTGTAACGTCTGCAGCAGGTAAACAGACTGTAACGTCTGCAGTGGGTAAACAGACTGTAACGTCTGCAGCAGGTAAACAGACTGTAACGTCTGCAGCAGGTAAACAGACTGTAACGTCTGGAGGTAAACAGACTGTAACGTCTGCAGCGGTTAAACAGACTGTAACGTCTGCAGCAGGTAAACAGACTGTAACGTCTGCAGCGGGTGAACAGACTGTAACGTCTGCAGCGGGTAAACAGACTGTAATGTCTGCAGCAGGTAAACAGACTGTAACGTCTGCAGGTAAACAGACTGTAACGTCTGCAGCGGTTAAACAGACTGTAACGTCTGCAGCAGGTAAACAGACTGTATCGTCTGCAGCAGGTAAACAGACTGTAACTGTTCAGCAGGTAAACAGACTGTAACGTCTGCAGGTAAACAGACTCTAACGTCTGCAGCGGGTAAACAGACAGTAACGTCTGCAGCAGGTAAACAGACTGTAACATCTGCAGGTAAACAGACTGTAACATCTGCAGGTAAACAGACTGTAACGTCTGCAGGTAAACAGACTGTAACTTCTGCAGCGGGTAAACAGACTGTAACGTCTGCAGCAGGTAAACAGACTGTAACGTCTGCAGCGGGTAAACAGACTGTAACGTCTGCAGCAGGTAAACAGACTGTAACGTCTGCAGTAGGTAAACAGACTGTAACTTCTGCAGAAGGTAAACAGACTGTAACGTCTGCAGCAGGTAAACAGACTGTAACGTCTGCAGGTAAACAGACTGTAACGTCTGCAGTGGGTAAACAGACTGTAACGTCTGCAGGTAAACAGACTGTAACGTCTGCAGCGGTTAAACAGACTGTAACGTCTGCAGCAGGTAAACAGACTGTAACGTCTGCAGCAGGTATACAGACTGTAACGTCTGCAGCGGGTAAACAGACAGTAATGTCTGCAGCGGATAAACAGACTGTAACGTCTGCATCGGGTAAACAGACTGTAACGTCTGCAGGTACACAGACTGTAACGTCTGCAGGTAAACAGACTGTAACGTCTGCAGCAGGTAAACAGACTGTAACGTCTGCAGCAGGTAAACAGACTGTAACGTCTGCAGGTAAACAGACTGTAACGTCTGCAGCTGTTAAACAGACTGTAACGTCTGCAGCAGGTAAACAGACTGTAAAGTCTGCAGCGGGTAAACAGACAGTAACGTCTGCAGCAGGTAAACAGACTGTAACGTCTGCAGGTAAACAGACTGTAACTTCTGAAGCGGGTAAACAGACTGTAACGTCTGCAGCGGGTAAACAGACTGTAATGTCTGCAGGTAAACAGACTGTAACGTCTGCAGCAGGTAAACACACTGTAACGTCTGCAGCAGGTAAACAGGCTGTAACGTCTGCAGCAGGTAAACAGACTGTAAGGTCTGCAGTTAAACAGACTGTAATGTCTGCAGGTAAACAGACTGTAACATCTGCAGGTAAACAGACTGTAACGTCTGCAGCAGGTAAACAGACTGTAACGTCTGCAGTAGGTAAACAGACTGTAACGTCTGCAGAAGGTAAACAGACTGTAACGTCTGCAGGTAAACAGACTGTAACGTCTGCAGCGGTTAAACAGACTGTAACGTCTGCAGCAGGTAAACAGACTGTAAAGTCTGCAGCGGGTAAACAGACAGTAACGTCTGCAGCAGGTAAACAGACTGTAACGTCTGCAGCAGGTAAACAGGCTGTAACGTCTGCAGCAGGTAAACAGACTGTAACGTCTGCAGTTAAACAGACTGTAACGTCTGCAGGTAAAAAGACTGTAACGTCTGCAGCGGGTAAACAGACTGTAACGTCTGCAGCAGGTAAACAGACTGTAACGTCTGCAGCAGGTAAACAGACTGTAACGTCTGCAGTTAAACAGAATGTAATGTCTGCAGGTAAACAGACTGTAACATCTGCAGGTAAACAGACTGTAACGTCTGCAGCAGGTAAACAGACTGTAACGTCTGCAGTAGGTAAACAGACTGTAACTTCTGCAGAAGGTAAACAGACTGTAACGTCTGCAGCAGGTAAACAGACTGTAACGTCTGCAGCAGGTAAACAGACTGTAACGTCTGCAGGTAAACAGACTGTAACGTCTGCAGCGGGTAAACAGACTGTAACGTCTGTAGGTAAACAGACTGTAGCGTCTGCAGCAGGTAAACAGACTGTAACGTCTGCAGCGGGTAAACAGACTGTAACTTTTCAGCAGGTAAACAGACTGTAACGTCTGCAGCGGGTAAACAGACTGTAACGTCTGCAGGTAAACAGACTGTAACGTCTGCAGCAGGTAAACAGACTGTAACGTCTGCAGCAGGTAAACAGGCTGTAACGTCTGCAGCAGGTAAACAGACTGTAACGTCTGCAGTTAAACAGACTGTAACGTCTGCAGGTAAAAAGACTAACGTTTGCAGCGGGTAAACAGACTGTAGCGTCGGCAGCAGGTAAACAGACTGTAACGTCTGCAGCAGGTAAACAGACTGTAACGTCTGCAGTTAAACAGAATGTAATGTCTTTAGGTAAACAGACTGTAAAGTCTGCAGGTAAACAGACTGTAACGTCTGCAGCACGTAAACAGACTGTAACGTCTGCAGCAGGTAAACAGACTGTAACGTCTGCAGCAGGTAAACAGACTGTAACGTCTGCAGGTAAACAGACTGTAACGTCTGCAGCAGGTAAACAGACTGTAACGTCTGCATCGGGTAAACAGACTGTAACGTCTGTAGTGGGTAAACAGACTGTAACATCTGCAGGTAAACAGACTGAATCGTCTGTAGCAGGTAAACAGACTGTAACGTCTGCAGATAAACAGACTGTAACATCTGCAGCAGGTAAACAGACTGTAACGTCTGCAGCAGGTAAACAGACTGTAGCGTCTGCAGCAGGTAAACAGACTGTAACGTCTGCAGCGAGTGAACAGACAGTAACGTCTGCAGCGGGTAAACAGACTGTAACGTCTGCAGCAGGTAAACAGACTGTAACGTCTGCAGCAGGTAAACAGACTGTAACGTCTTTAGCGGTTAAACAGACTGTAACGTCTGCAGCAGGTAAACAGACTGTAACGTCTGCAGCAGGTATACAGACAGTAACGTCTGCAGCGGGTAAACAGACAGTAATGTCTGCAGCAGGTAAACAGACTGTAACGTCTGCAGGTTAACAGACTGTAACGTCTGCAGCAGGTAAACAGACTGTAACGTCTGCAGCAGGTAAACAGACTGTAACTGTTCAGCAGGTAAACAGATTGTAACGTCTGCAGCGGATAAACAGACTGTAACGTCTGCAGCGGGTAAACAGACTGTAACGTCTGCAGGTACACAGACTGTAACGTCTGCAGGTAAACAGACTGTAACGTCTGCAGCAGGTAAACAGACTGTAACGTCTGCAGCAGGTAAACAGACTGTAACGTCTACAGGTAAACAGACTGTAACGTCTGCAGCCGTTAAACAGACTGTAACGTCTGCAGCAGGTAAACAGACTGTAACGTCTGCAGCGGGTAAACAGACAGTAACGTCTGCAGCAGGTAAACAGACTGTAACGTCTGCAGGTAAACAGACTGTAACTTCTGAAGCGGGTAAACAGACTGTAACGTCTGCAGCGGGTAAACAGACTGTAATGTCTGCAGGTAAACAGACTGTAACGTCTGCAGCAGGTAAACACACTGTAACGTCTGCAGCAGGTAAACAGGCTGTAACGTCTGCAGCAGGTAAACAGACTGTAAGGTCTGCAGTTAAACAGACTGTAATGTCTGCAGGTAAACAGACTGTAACATCTGCAGGTAAACAGACTGTAACGTCTGCAGCAGGTAAACAGACTGTAACGTCTGCAGTAGGTAAACAGACTGTAACGTCTGCAGAAGGTAAACAGACTGTAACGTCTGCAGGTAAACAGACTGTAACGTCTGCAGCGGTTAAACAGACTGTAACGTCTGCAGCAGGTAAACAGACTGTAAAGTCTGCAGCGGGTAAACAGACAGTAACGTCTGCAGCAGGTAAACAGACTGTAACGTCTGCAGGTAAACAGACTGTAACTTCTGAAGCGGGTAAACAGACTGTAACGTCTGCAGCAGGTAAACAGACTGTAACGTCTGCAGCAGGTAAACAGGCTGTAACGTCTGCAGCAGGTAAACAGACTGTAAGGTCTGCAGTTAAACAGACTGTAACGTCTGCAGGTAAACAGACTGTAACGTCTGCAGCAGGTAAACAGACTGTAACGTCTGCAGGTAAACAGACTGTAACGTCTGCAGCAGATAAACAGACTGTAACGTCTGCAGTTAAACAGACTGTAATGTCTGCAGGTAAACAGACTGTAATGTCTGCAACAGGTAAACAGACTGTAACTGTTCAGCAGGTAAACAGATTGTAACGTCTGCAGCGGGTAAACAGACTGTAACGTCTGCAGCAGGTAAACAGACTGTAACGTCTGCAGCGGGTAAACAGACAGTAACGTCTGCAGCAGGTAAACAGACTGTAACGTCTGCAGGTAAACAGACTGTAACGTCTGCAGTGGGTAAACAGACTGTAACGTCTGCAGCAGGTAAACAGACTGTAACGTCTGCAGCAGGTAAACAGACTGTAACGTCTGGAGGTAAACAGACTGTAACGTCTGCAGCGGTTAAACAGACTGTAACGTCTGCAGCAGGTAAACAGACTGTAACGTCTGCAGCGGGTGAACAGACTGTAACGTCTGCAGCGGGTAAACAGACTGTAATGTCTGCAGCAGGTAAACAGACTGTAACGTCTGCAGGTAAACAGACTGTAACGTCTGCAGCGGTTAAACAGACTGTAACGTCTGCAGCAGGTAAACAGACTGTATCGTCTGCAGCAGGTAAACAGACTGTAACTGTTCAGCAGGTAAACAGACTGTAACGTCTGCAGGTAAACAGACTGTAACGTCTGCAGTGGGTAAACAGACTGTAACGTCTGCAGCAGGTAAACAGACTGTAACGTCTGCAGCAGGTAAACAGACTGTAACGTCTGGAGGTAAACCGACTGTAACGTCTGCAGCGGTTAAACAGACTGTAACGTCTGCAGCAGGTAAACAGACTGTAACGTCTGCAGCGGGTGAACAGACTGTAATGTCTGCAGCAGGTAAACAGACTGTAACGTCTGCAGGTAAACAGACTGTAACGTCTGCAGCGGTTAAACAGACTGTAACGTCTGCAGCAGGTAAACAGACTGTATCGTCTGCAGCAGGTAAACAGACTGTAACTGTTCAGCAGGTAAACAGACTGTAACGTCTGCAGGTAAACAGACTCTAACGTCTGCAGCGGGTAAACAGACAGTAACGTCTGCAGCAGGTAAACAGACTGTAACATCTGCAGGTAAACAGACTGTAACGTCTGCAGCAGGTAAACAGACTGTAACATCTGCAGGTAAACAGACTGTAACGTCTGCAGGTAAACAGACTGTAACGTCTGCAGCGGGTAAACAGACTGTAACGTCTGCAGCAGGTAAACAGACTGTAACGTCTGCAGTAGGTAAACAGACTGTAACTTCTGCAGAAGGTAAACAGACTGTAACGTCTGCAGCAGGTAAACAGACTGTAACGTCTGCAGGTAAACAGACTGTAACGTCTGCAGTGGGTAAACAGACTGTAACGTCTGCAGGTAAACAGACTGTAACGTCTGCAGCAGGTAAACAGACTGTAACGTCTGCAGCGGGTAAACAGACTGTAACTTTTCAGCAGGTAAACAAGACTGTAACGTCTGCAGCGGGTAAACAGACTGTAACGTCTGCAGGTAAACAGACTGTAACGTCTGCAGCAGGTAAACAGGCTGTAACGTCTGCAGCAGGTAAACAGACTGTAACGTCTGCAGTGGGTAAACAGACTGTAACGTCTGCAGCAGGTAAACAGACTGTAACGTCTGCAGCAGGTAAACAGACTGTAACGTCTGGAGGTAAACAGACTGTAACGTCTGCAGCGGTTAAAAAGACTGTAACGTCTGCAGCAGGTAAACAGACTGTAACGTCTGCAGCGGGTGAACAGACTGTAACGTCTGCAGCGGGTAAACAGACTGTAATGTCTGCAGCAGGTAAACAGACTGTAACGTCTGCAGGTAAACAGACTGTAACGTCTGCAGCGGTTAAACAGACTGTAACGTCTGCAGCAGGTAAACAGACTGTATCGTCTGCAGCAGGTAAACAGACTGTAACTGTTCAGCAGGTAAACAGACTGTAACGTCTGCAGGTAAACAGACTCTAACGTCTGCAGCGGGTAAACAGACAGTAACGTCTGCAGCAGGTAAACAGACTGTAACATCTGCAGGTAAACAGACTGTAACGTCTGCAGGTAAACAGACTGTAACTTCTGCAGCAGGTAAACAGACTGTAACGTCTGCAGCGGGTAAACAGACTGTAACGTCTGCAGCAGGTAAACAGACTGTAACGTCTGCAGCGGGTAAACAGACTGTAACGTCTGCAGCAGGTAAACAGACTGTAACATCTGCAGGTAAACAGACTGTAACGTCTGCAGGTAAACAGACTGTAACTTCTGCAGCGGGTAAACAGACTGTAACGTCTGCAGCAGGTAAACAGACTGTAACGTCTGCAGCGGGTAAACAGACTGTAACGTCTGCAGCAGGTAAACAGACTGTAACGTCTGCAGTAGGTAAACAGACTGTAACTTCTGCAGAAGGTAAACAGACTGTAACGTCTGCAGCAGGTAAACAGACTGTAACGTCTGCAGGTAAACAGACTGTAACGTCTGCAGTGGGTAAACAGACTGTAACGTCTGCAGGTAAACAGACTGTAACGTCTGCAGCAGGTAAACAGACTGTAACGTCTGCAGCGGGTAAACAGACTGTAACTTTTCAGCAGGTAAACAAGACTGTAACGTCTGCAGCGGGTAAACAGACTGTAACGTCTGCACGTAAACAGACTGTAACGTCTGCAGCAGGTAAACAGGCTGTAACGTCTGCAGCAGGTAAACAGACTGTAACGTCTGCAGTTAAACAGACTGTAACGTCTGCAGGTAAAAAGACTGTAACATCTGCAGCGGGTAAAAAGACTGTAACTTCTGCAGCAGGTAAACATACTGTAACGTCTGCAGCAGGTAAACAGACTGTAACGTCTGCAGTTAAACAGAATGTAATGTCTTCAGGTAAACAGACTGTAAAGTCTGCAGGTAAACAGACTGTAACGTCTGCAGCACGTAAACAGACTGTAACGTCTGCCGCAGGTAAACAGACTGTAACGTCTGCAGCAGGTAAACAGACTGTAACGTCTGCAGGTAAACAGACTGTAACGTCTGCAGCAGGTAAACAGACTGTAACGTCTGCATCGGGTAAACAGACTGTAACGTCTGCAGTGGGTAAACAGACTGTAACATCTGCAGGTAAACAGACTGAATCGTCTGTAGCAGGTAAACAGACTGGAACGTCTGCAGGTAAACAGACTGTAACATCTGCAGCAGGTAAACAGACTGTAACGTCTGCAGCAGGTAAACAGACTGTAGCGTCTGCAGCAGGTAAACAGACTGTAACGTCTGCAGCGGGTGAACAGACAGTAACTTCTGCAGCGGGTAAACAGACTGTAACGTCTGCAGCAGGTAAACAGACTGTAACGTCTGCAGGTAAACAGACTGTAACGTCTGCAGCGGTTAAACAGACTGTAACGTCTGCAGCAGGTAAACAGACTGTAACGTCTGCAGCAGGTATACAGACTGTAACGTCTGCAGCGGGTAAACAGACAGTAATGTCTGCAGCAGGTAAACAGACTGTAACGTCTGCAGGTTAACAGACTGTAACGTCTGCAGCAGGTAAACAGACTGTAACGTCTGCAGCAGGTAAACAGACTGTAACTGTTCAGCAGGTAAACAGATTGTAACGTCTGCAGCGGATAAACAGACTGTAACGTCTGCAGGTAAACAGACTGTAACGTCTGCAGCTGTTAAACAGACTGTAACGTCTGCAGTTAAACAGAATGTAATGTCTTCAGGTAAACAGACTGTAAAGTCTGCAGGTAAACAGACTGTAACGTCTGCAGCACGTAAACAGACTGTAACGTCTGCCGCAGGTAAACAGACTGTAACGTCTGCAGCAGGTAAACAGACTGTAACATCTGCAGGTAAACAGACTGTAACGTCTGCAGCAGGTAAACAGACTGTAACGTCTGCAGGTAAACAGACTGAATCGTCTGTAGCAGGTAAACAGACTGGAACGTCTGCAGGTAAACAGACTGTAACATCTGCAGCAGGTAAACAGACTGTAACGTCTGCAGCAGGTAAACAGACTGTAGCGTCTGCAGCAGGTAAACAGACTGTAACGTCTGCAGCGGGTGAACAGACAGTAACTTCTGCAGCGGGTAAACAGACTGTAACGTCTGCAGCAGGTAAACAGACTGTAACGTCTGCAGGTAAACAGACTGTAACGTCTGCAGCGGTTAAACAGACTGTAACGTCTGCAGCAGGTAAACAGACTCTAACTGTTCAGCAGGTAAACAGATTGTAACGTCTGCAGCGGATAAACAGACTGTAACGTCTGCAGGTAAACAGACTGTAACGTCTGCAGCTGTTAAACAGACTGTAACGTCTGCAGTTAAACAGAATGTAATGTCTTCAGGTAAACAGACTGTAAAGTCTGCAGATAAACAGACTGTAACGTCTGCAGCACGTAAACAGACTGTAACGTCTGCCGCAGGTAAACAGACTGTAACGTCTGCAGCAGGTAAACAGACTGTAACGTCTGCAGGTAAACAGACTGTAACGTCTGCAGCAGGTAAACAGACTGTAACGTCTGCATCGGGTAAACAGACTGTAACGTCTGCAGTGGGTAAACAGACTGTAACATCTGCAGGTAAACAGACTGAATCGTCTGTAGCAGGTAAACAGACTGGAACGTCTTCAGGTAAACAGACTGTAACATCTGCAGCAGGTAAACAGACTGAATCGTCTGTAGCAGGTAAACAGACTGGAACGTCTGCAGGTAAACAGACTGTAACGTCTGCAGCAGGTAAACAGACTGTAACGTCTACAGGTAAACAGACTGTAACGTCTGCAGCCGTTAAACAGACTGTAACGTCTGCAGCAGGTAAACAGACTGTAACGTCTGCAGCGGGTAAACAGACAGTAACGTCTGCAGCAGGTAAACAGACTGTAACGTCTGCAGGTAAACAGACTGTAACTTCTGAAGCGGGTAAACAGACTGTAACGTCTGCAGCGGGTAAACAGACTGTAACGTCTGCAGCAGGTAAACAGACTGTAACGTCTGCAGCAGGTAAACAGGCTGTAACGTCTGCAGCAGGTAAACAGACTGTAAGGTCTGCAGTTAAACAGACTGTAATGTCTGCAGGTAAACAGACTGTAACATCTGCAGGTAAACAGACTGTAACGTCTGCAGCAGGTAAACAGACTGTAACGTCTGCAGTAGGTAAACAGACTGTAACGTCTGCAGAAGGTAAACAGACTGTAACGTCTGCAGGTAAACAGACTGTAACGTCTGCAGCGGTTAAACAGACTGTAACGTCTGCAGCAGGTAAACAGACTGTAAAGTCTGCAGCGGGTAAACAGACAGTAACGTCTGCAGCAGGTAAACAGACTGTAACGTCTGCAGGTAAACAGACTGTAACTTCTGAAGCGGGTAAACAGACTGTAACGTCTGCAGCAGGTAAACAGACTGTAACGTCTGCAGCAGGTAAACAGGCTGTAACGTCTGCAGCAGGTAAACAGACTGTAAGGTCTGCAGTTAAACAGACTGTAACGTCTGCAGGTAAACAGACTGTAACGTCTGCAGCAGGTAAACAGACTGTAACGTCTGCAGGTAAACAGACTGTAACGTCTGCAGCAGATAAACAGACTGTAACGTCTGCAGTTAAACAGACTCTAATGTCTGCAGGTAAACAGACTGTAATGTCTGCAACAGGTAAACAGACTGTAACTGTTCAGCAGGTAAACAGATTGTAACGTCTGCAGCGGGTAAACAGACTGTAACGTCTGCAGCAGGTAAACAGACTGTAACGTCTGCAGCGGGTAAACAGACAGTAACGTTTGCAGCAGGTAAACAGACTGTAACGTCTGCAGGTAAACAGACTGTAACGTCTGCAGTGGGTAAACAGACTGTAACGTCTGCAGCAGGTAAACAGACTGTAACGTCTGCAGCAGGTAAACAGACTGTAACGTCTGGAGGTAAACAGACTGTAACGTCTGCAGCGGTTAAACAGACTGTAACGTCTGCAGCAGGTAAACAGACTGTAACGTCTGCAGCGGTCAAACAGACTGTAATGTCTGCAGCAGGTAAACAGACTGTAACGTCTGCAGGTAAACAGACTGTAACGTCTGCAGCGGTTAAACAGACTGTAACGTCTGCAGCAGGTAAACAGACTGTATCGTCTGCAGCAGGTAAACAGACTGTAACTGTTCAGCAGGTAAACAGACTGTAACGTCTGCAGGTAAACAGACTGTAACGTCTGCAGCGGGTAAACAGACAGTAACGTCTGCAGCAGGTAAACAGACTGTAACATCTGCAGGTAAACAGACTGTAACGTCTGCAGGTAAACAGACTGTAACTTCTGCAGCGGGTAAACAGACTGTAACGTCTGCAGCGGGTAAACAGACTGTAACGTCTGCAGCAGGTAAACAGACTGTAACGTCTGCAGCGGGTAAACAGACTGTAACGTCTGCAGCAGGTAAACAGACTGTAACATCTGCAGGTAAACAGACTGTAACGTCTGCAGGTAAACAGACTGTAACGTCTGCAGCGGGTAAACAGACTGTAACGTCTGCAGCAGGTAAACAGACTGTAACGTCTGCAGTAGGTAAACAGACTGTAACTTCTGCAGAAGGTAAACAGACTGTAACGTCTGCAGCAGGTAAACAGACTGTAACGTCTGCAGGTAAACAGACTGTAACGTCTGCAGTGGGTAAACAGACTGTAACGTCTGCAGGTAAACAGACTGTAACGTCTGCAGCAGGTAAACAGACTGTAACGTCTGCAGCGGGTAAACAGACTGTAACTTTTCAGCAGGTAAACAAGACTGTAACGTCTGCAGCGGGTAAACAGACTGTAACGTCTGCAGGTAAACAGACTGTAACGTCTGCAGCAGGTAAACAGGCTGTAACGTCTGCAGCAGGTAAACAGACTGTAACGTCTGCAGTGGGTAAACAGACTGTAACGTCTGCAGCAGGTAAACAGACTGTAACGTCTGCAGCAGGTAAACAGACTGTAACGTCTGGAGGTAAACAGACTGTAACGTCTGCAGCGGTTAAACAGACTGTAACGTCTGCAGCAGGTAAACAGACTGTAACGTCTGCAGCGGGTGAACAGACTGTAACGTCTGCAGCGGGTAAACAGACTGTAATGTCTGCAGCAGGTAAACAGACTGTAACGTCTGCAGGTAAACAGACTGTAACGTCTGCAGCGGTTAAACAGACTGTAACGTCTGCAGCAGGTAAACAGACTGTATCGTCTGCAGCAGGTAAACAGACTGTAACTGTTCAGCAGGTAAACAGACTGTAACGTCTGCAGGTAAACAGACTCTAACGTCTGCAGCGGGTAAACAGACAGTAACGTCTGCAGCAGGTAAACAGACTGTAACATCTGCAGGTAAACAGACTGTAACGTCTGCAGCAGGTAAACAGACTGTAACATCTGCAGGTAAACAGACTGTAACGTCTGCAGGTAAACAGACTGTAACGTCTGCAGCGGGTAAACAGACTGTAACGTCTGCAGCAGGTAAACAGACTGTAACGTCTGCAGTAGGTAAACAGACTGTAACTTCTGCAGAAGGTAAACAGACTGTAACGTCTGCAGCAGGTAAACAGACTGTAACGTCTGCAGGTAAACAGACTGTAACGTCTGCAGTGGGTAAACAGACTGTAACGTCTGCAGGTAAACAGACTGTAACGTCTGCAGCAGGTAAACAGACTGTAACGTCTGCAGCGGGTAAACAGACTGTAACTTTTCAGCAGGTAAACAAGACTGTAACGTCTGCAGCGGGTAAACAGACTGTAACGTCTGCAGGTAAACAGACTGTAACGTCTGCAGCAGGTAAACAGGCTGTAACGTCTGCAGCAGGTAAACAGACTGTAACGTCTGCAGTGGGTAAACAGACTGTAACGTCTGCAGCAGGTAAACAGACTGTAACGTCTGCAGCAGGTAAACAGACTGTAACGTCTGGAGGTAAACAGACTGTAACGTCTGCAGCGGTTAAACAGACTGTAACGTCTGCAGCAGGTAAACAGACTGTAACGTCTGCAGCGGGTGAACAGACTGTAACGTCTGCAGCGGGTAAACAGACTGTAATGTCTGCAGCAGGTAAACAGACTGTAACGTCTGCAGGTAAACAGACTGTAACGTCTGCAGCGGTTAAACAGACTGTAACGTCTGCAGCAGGTAAACAGACTGTATCGTCTGCAGCAGGTAAACAGACTGTAACTGTTCAGCAGGTAAACAGACTGTAACGTCTGCAGGTAAACAGACTCTAACGTCTGCAGCGGGTAAACAGACAGTAACGTCTGCAGCAGGTAAACAGACTGTAACATCTGCAGGTAAACAGACTGTAACGTCTGCAGCAGGTAAACAGACTGTAACATCTGCAGGTAAACAGACTGTAACGTCTGCAGGTAAACAGACTGTAACGTCTGCAGCGGGTAAACAGACTGTAACGTCTGCAGCAGGTAAACAGACTGTAACGTCTGCAGTAGGTAAACAGACTGTAACTTCTGCAGAAGGTAAACAGACTGTAACGTCTGCAGCAGGTAAACAGACTGTAACGTCTGCAGGTAAACAGACTGTAACGTCTGCAGTGGGTAAACAGACTGTAACGTCTGCAGGTAAACAGACTGTAACGTCTGCAGCAGGTAAACAGACTGTAACGTCTGCAGCGGGTAAACAGACTGTAACTTTTCAGCAGGTAAACAAGACTGTAACGTCTGCAGCGGGTAAACAGACTGTAACGTCTGCAGGTAAACAGACTGTAACGTCTGCAGCAGGTAAACAGGCTGTAACGTCTGCAGCAGGTAAACAGACTGTAACGTCTGCAGTGGGTAAACAGACTGTAACGTCTGCAGCAGGTAAACAGACTGTAACGTCTGCAGCAGGTAAACAGACTGTAACGTCTGGAGGTAAACAGACTGTAACGTCTGCAGCGGTTAAACAGACTGTAACGTCTGCAGCAGGTAAACAGACTGTAACGTCTGCAGCGGGTGAACAGACTGTAACGTCTGCAGCGGGTAAACAGACTGTAATGTCTGCAGCAGGTAAAAAGACTGTAACGTCTGCAGGTAAACAGACTGTAACGTCTGCAGCGGTTAAACAGACTGTAACGTCTGCAGCAGGTAAACAGACTGTATCGTCTGCAGCAGGTAAACAGACTGTAACTGTTCAGCAGGTAAACAGACTGTAACGTCTGCAGGTAAACAGACTCTAACGTCTGCAGCGGGTAAACAGACAGTAACGTCTGCAGCAGGTAAACAGACTGTAACATCTGCAGGTAAACAGACTGTAACGTCTGCAGGTAAACAGACTGTAACTTCTGCAGCGGGTAAACAGACTGTAACGTCTGCAGCGGGTAAACAGACTGTAACGTCTGCAGCAGGTAAACAGACTGTAACGTCTGCAGCGGGTAAACAGACTGTAACGTCTGCAGCAGGTAAACAGACTGTAACATCTGCAGGTAAACAGACTGTAACGTCTGCAGGTAAACAGACTGTAACTTCTGCAGCGGGTAAACAGACTGTAACGTCTGCAGCAGGTAAACAGACTGTAACGTCTGCAGCGGGTAAACAGACTGTAACGTCTGCAGCAGGTAAACAGACTGTAACGTCTGCAGTAGGTAAACAGACTGTAACTTCTGCAGAAGGTAAACAGACTGTAACGTCTGCAGCAGGTAAACAGACTGTAACGTCTGCAGGTAAACAGACTGTAACGTCTGCAGTGGGTAAACAGACTGTAACGTCTGCAGGTAAACAGACTGTAACGTCTGCAGTGGTTAAACAGACTGTAACGTCTGCAGCAGGTAAACAGACTGTAACGTCTGCAGCGGGTGAACAGACTGTAACGTCTGCAGCGGGTAAACAGACTGTAATGTCTGCAGCAGGTAAACAGACTGTAACGTCTGCAGGTAAACAGACTGTAACGTCTGCAGCGGTTAAACAGACTGTAACGTCTGCAGCAGGTAAACAGACTGTATCGTCTGCAGCAGGTAAACAGACTGTAACTGTTCAGCAGGTAAACAGACTGTAACGTCTGCAGGTAAACAGACTCTAACGTCTGCAGCGGGTAAACAGACAGTAACGTCTGCAGCAGGTAAACAGACTGTAACATCTGCAGGTAAACAGACTGTAACGTCTGCAGCAGGTAAACAGACTGTAACATCTGCAGGTAAACAGACTGTAACGTCTGCAGGTAAACAGACTGTAACGTCTGCAGCGGGTAAACAGACTGTAACGTCTGCAGCAGGTAAACAGACTGTAACGTCTGCAGTAGGTAAACAGACTGTAACTTCTGCAGAAGGTAAACAGACTGTAACGTCTGCAGCAGGTAAACAGACTGTAACGTCTGCAGGTAAACAGACTGTAACGTCTGCAGTGGGTAAACAGACTGTAACGTCTGCAGGTAAACAGACTGTAACGTCTGCAGCAGGTAAACAGACTGTAACGTCTGCAGCGGGTAAACAGACTGTAACTTTTCAGCAGGTAAACAAGACTGTAACGTCTGCAGCGGGTAAACAGACTGTAACGTCTGCAGGTAAACAGACTGTAACGTCTGCAGCAGGTAAACAGGCTGTAACGTCTGCAGCAGGTAAACAGACTGTAACGTCTGCAGTGGGTAAACAGACTGTAACGTCTGCAGCAGGTAAACAGACTGTAACGTCTGCAGCAGGTAAACAGACTGTAACGTCTGGAGGTAAACAGACTGTAACGTCTGCAGCGGTTAAACAGACTGTAACGTCTGCAGCAGGTAAACAGACTGTAACGTCTGCAGCGGGTGAACAGACTGTAACGTCTGCAGCGGGTAAACAGACTGTAATGTCTGCAGCAGGTAAACAGACTGTAACGTCTGCAGGTAAACAGACTGTAACGTCTGCAGCGGTTAAACAGACTGTAACGTCTGCAGCAGGTAAACAGACTGTATCGTCTGCAGCAGGTAAACAGACTGTAACTGTTCAGCAGGTAAACAGACTGTAACGTCTGCAGGTAAACAGACTCTAACGTCTGCAGCGGGTAAACAGACAGTAACGTCTGCAGCAGGTAAACAGACTGTAACATCTGCAGGTAAACAGACTGTAACATCTGCAGGTAAACAGACTGTAACGTCTGCAGGTAAACAGACTGTAACTTCTGCAGCGGGTAAACAGACTGTAACGTCTGCAGCAGGTAAACAGACTGTAACGTCTGCAGCGGGTAAACAGACTGTAACGTCTGCAGCAGGTAAACAGACTGTAACGTCTGCAGTAGGTAAACAGACTGTAACTTCTGCAGAAGGTAAACAGACTGTAACGTCTGCAGCAGGTAAACAGACTGTAACGTCTGCAGGTAAACAGACTGTAACGTCTGCAGTGGGTAAACAGACTGTAACGTCTGCAGGTAAACAGACTGTAACGTCTGCAGCAGGTAAACAGACTGTAACGTCTGCAGCGGGTAAACAGACTGTAACTTTTCAGCAGGTAAACAAGACTGTAACGTCTGCAGCGGGTAAACAGACTGTAACGTCTGCACGTAAACAGACTGTAACGTCTGCAGCAGGTAAACAGGCTGTAACGTCTGCAGCAGGTAAACAGACTGTAACGTCTGCAGTTAAACAGACTGTAACGTCTGCAGGTAAAAAGACTGTAACATCTGCAGCGGGTAAACAGACTGTAACTTCTGCAGCAGGTAAACATACTGTAACGTCTGCAGCAGGTAAACAGACTGTAACGTCTGCAGTTAAACAGAATGTAATGTCTTCAGGTAAACAGACTGTAAAGTCTGCAGGTAAACAGACTGTAACGTCTGCAGCACGTAAACAGACTGTAACGTCTGCCGCAGGTAAACAGACTGTAACGTCTGCAGCAGGTAAACAGACTGTAACGTCTGCATCGGGTAAACAGACTGTAACGTCTGCAGTGGGTAAACAGACTGTAACATCTGCAGGTAAACAGACTGAATCGTCTGTAGCAGGTAAACAGACTGGAACGTCTGCAGGTAAACAGACTGTAACATCTGCAGCAGGTAAACAGACTGTAACGTCTGCAGCAGGTAAACAGACTGTAGCGTCTGCAGCAGGTAAACAGACTGTAACGTCTGCAGCGGGTGAACAGACAGTAACTTCTGCAGCGGGTAAACAGACTGTAACGTCTGCAGCAGGTAAACAGACTGTAACGTCTGCAGGTAAACAGACTGTAACGTCTGCAGCGGTTAAACAGACTGTAACGTCTGCAGCAGGTAAACAGACTGTAACGTCTGCAGCAGGTATACAGACTGTAACGTCTGCAGCGGGTAAACAGACAGTAATGTCTGCAGCGGATAAACAGACTGTAACGTCTGCATCGGGTAAACAGACTGTAACGTCTGCAGGTACACAGACTGTAACGTCTGCAGGTAAACAGACTGTAACGTCTGCAGCAGGTAAACAGACTGTAACGTCTGCAGCAGGTAAACAGACTGTAACGTCTGCAGGTAAACAGACTGTAACGTCTGCAGCTGTTAAACAGACTGTAACGTCTGCAGCAGGTAAACAGACTGTAAAGTCTGCAGCGGGTAAACAGACAGTAACGTCTGCAGCAGGTAAACAGACTGTAACGTCTGCAGGTAAACAGACTGTAACTTCTGAAGCGGGTAAACAGACTGTAACGTCTGCAGCGGGTAAACAGACTGTAATGTCTGCAGGTAAACAGACTGTAACGTCTGCAGCAGGTAAACACACTGTAACGTCTGCAGCAGGTAAACAGGCTGTAACGTCTGCAGCAGGTAAACAGACTGTAAGGTCTGCAGTTAAACAGACTGTAATGTCTGCAGGTAAACAGACTGTAACATCTGCAGGTAAACAGACTGTAACGTCTGCAGCAGGTAAACAGACTGTAACGTCTGCAGTAGGTAAACAGACTGTAACGTCTGCAGAAGGTAAACAGACTGTAACGTCTGCAGGTAAACAGACTGTAACGTCTGCAGCGGTTAAACAGACTGTAACGTCTGCAGCAGGTAAACAGACTGTAAAGTCTGCAGCGGGTAAACAGACAGTAACGTCTGCAGCAGGTAAACAGACTGTAACGTCTGCAGCAGGTAAACAGGCTGTAACGTCTGCAGCAGGTAAACAGACTGTAACGTCTGCAGTTAAACAGACTGTAACGTCTGCAGGTAAAAAGACTGTAACGTCTGCAGCGGGTAAACAGACTGTAACGTCTGCAGCAGGTAAACAGACTGTAACGTCTGCAGCAGGTAAACAGACTGTAACGTCTGCAGTTAAACAGAATGTAATGTCTGCAGGTAAACAGACTGTAACATCTGCAGGTAAACAGACTGTAACGTCTGCAGCAGGTAAACAGACTGTAACGTCTGCAGTAGGTAAACAGACTGTAACTTCTGCAGAAGGTAAACAGACTGTAACGTCTGCAGCAGGTAAACAGACTGTAACGTCTGCAGCAGGTAAACAGACTGTAACGTCTGCAGGTAAACAGACTGTAACGTCTGCAGCGGGTAAACAGACTGTAACGTCTGTAGGTAAACAGACTGTAGCGTCTGCAGCAGGTAAACAGACTGTAACGTCTGCAGCGGGTAAACAGACTGTAACTTTTCAGCAGGTAAACAGACTGTAACGTCTGCAGCGGGTAAACAGACTGTAACGTCTGCAGGTAAACAGACTGTAACGTCTGCAGCAGGTAAACAGACTGTAACGTCTGCAGCAGGTAAACAGGCTGTAACGTCTGCAGCAGGTAAACAGACTGTAACGTCTGCAGTTAAACAGACTGTAACGTCTGCAGGTAAAAAGACTAACGTTTGCAGCGGGTAAACAGACTGTAGCGTCGGCAGCAGGTAAACAGACTGTAACGTCTGCAGCAGGTAAACAGACTGTAACGTCTGCAGTTAAACAGAATGTAATGTCTTTAGGTAAACAGACTGTAAAGTCTGCAGGTAAACAGACTGTAACGTCTGCAGCACGTAAACAGACTGTAACGTCTGCAGCAGGTAAACAGACTGTAACGTCTGCAGCAGGTAAACAGACTGTAACGTCTGCAGGTAAACAGACTGTAACGTCTGCAGCAGGTAAACAGACTGTAACGTCTGCATCGGGTAAACAGACTGTAACGTCTGTAGTGGGTAAACAGACTGTAACATCTGCAGGTAAACAGACTGAATCGTCTGTAGCAGGTAAACAGACTGTAACGTCTGCAGATAAACAGACTGTAACATCTGCAGCAGGTAAACAGACTGTAACGTCTGCAGCAGGTAAACAGACTGTAGCGTCTGCAGCAGGTAAACAGACTGTAACGTCTGCAGCGAGTGAACAGACAGTAACGTCTGCAGCGGGTAAACAGACTGTAACGTCTGCAGCAGGTAAACAGACTGTAACGTCTGCAGCAGGTAAACAGACTGTAACGTCTTTAGCGGTTAAACAGACTGTAACGTCTGCAGCAGGTAAACAGACTGTAACGTCTGCAGCAGGTATACAGACAGTAACGTCTGCAGCGGGTAAACAGACAGTAATGTCTGCAGCAGGTAAACAGACTGTAACTGTTCAGCAGGTAAACAGACTGTAACGTCTGCAGGTAAACAGACTCTAACGTCTGCAGCGGGTAAACAGACAGTAACGTCTGCAGCAGGTAAACAGACTGTAACATCTGCAGGTAAACAGACTGTAACATCTGCAGGTAAACAGACTGTAACGTCTGCAGGTAAACAGACTGTAACTTCTGCAGCGGGTAAACAGACTGTAACGTCTGCAGCAGGTAAACAGACTGTAACGTCTGCAGCGGGTAAACAGACTGTAACGTCTGCAGCAGGTAAACAGACTGTAACGTCTGCAGTAGGTAAACAGACTGTAACTTCTGCAGAAGGTAAACAGACTGTAACGTCTGCAGCAGGTAAACAGACTGTAACGTCTGCAGGTAAACAGACTGTAACGTCTGCAGTGGGTAAACAGACTGTAACGTCTGCAGGTAAACAGACTGTAACGTCTGCAGCAGGTAAACAGACTGTAACGTCTGCAGCGGGTAAACAGACTGTAACTTTTCAGCAGGTAAACAAGACTGTAACGTCTGCAGCGGGTAAACAGACTGTAACGTCTGCACGTAAACAGACTGTAACGTCTGCAGCAGGTAAACAGGCTGTAACGTCTGCAGCAGGTAAACAGACTGTAACGTCTGCAGTTAAACAGACTGTAACGTCTGCAGGTAAAAAGACTGTAACATCTGCAGCGGGTAAACAGACTGTAACTTCTGCAGCAGGTAAACATACTGTAACGTCTGCAGCAGGTAAACAGACTGTAACGTCTGCAGTTAAACAGAATGTAATGTCTTCAGGTAAACAGACTGTAAAGTCTGCAGGTAAACAGACTGTAACGTCTGCAGCACGTAAACAGACTGTAACGTCTGCCGCAGGTAAACAGACTGTAACGTCTGCAGCAGGTAAACAGACTGTAACGTCTGCAGGTAAACAGACTGTAACGTCTGCAGCAGGTAAACAGACTGTAACGTCTGCATCGGGTAAACAGACTGTAACGTCTGCAGTGGGTAAACAGACTGTAACATCTGCAGGTAAACAGACTGAATCGTCTGTAGCAGGTAATCAGACTGGAACGTCTGCAGGTAAACAGACTGTAACATCTGCAGCAGGTAAACAGACTGTAACGTCTGCAGCAGGTAAACAGACTGTAGCGTCTGCAGCAGGTAAACAGACTGTAACGTCTGCAGCGGGTGAACAGACAGTAACTTCTGCAGCGGGTAAACAGACTGTAACGTCTGCAGCAGGTAAACAGACTGTAACGTCTGCAGGTAAACAGACTGTAACGTCTGCAGCGGTTAAACAGACTGTAACGTCTGCAGCAGGTAAACAGACTGTAACGTCTGCAGCAGGTATACAGACTGTAACGTCTGCAGCGGGTAAACAGACAGTAATGTCTGCAGCAGGTAAACAGACTGTAACGTCTGCAGGTTAACAGACTGTAACGTCTGCAGCAGGTAAACAGACTGTAACGTCTGCAGCAGGTAAACAGACTGTAACTGTTCAGCAGGTAAACAGATTGTAACGTCTGCAGCGGATAAACAGACTGTAACGTCTGCATCGGGTAAACAGACTGTAACGTCTGCAGGTACACAGACTGTAACGTCTGCAGGTAAACAGACTGTAACGTCTGCAGCAGGTAAACAGACTGTAACGTCTGCAGCAGGTAAACAGACTGTAACGTCTGCAGGTAAACAGACTGTAACGTCTGCAGCTGTTAAACAGACTGTAACGTCTGCAGCAGGTAAACAGACTGTAAAGTCTGCAGCGGGTAAACAGACAGTAACGTCTGCAGCAGGTAAACAGACTGTAACGTCTGCAGGTAAACAGACTGTAACTTCTGAAGCGGGTAAACAGACTGTAACGTCTGCAGCGGGTAAACAGACTGTAATGTCTGCAGGTAAACAGACTGTAACGTCTGCAGCAGGTAAACACACTGTAACGTCTGCAGCAGGTAAACAGGCTGTAACGTCTGCAGCAGGTAAACAGACTGTAAGGTCTGCAGTTAAACAGACTGTAATGTCTGCAGGTAAACAGACTGTAACATCTGCAGGTAAACAGACTGTAACGTCTGCAGCAGGTAAACAGACTGTAACGTCTGCAGTAGGTAAACAGACTGTAACGTCTGCAGAAGGTAAACAGACTGTAACGTCTGCAGGTAAACAGACTGTAACGTCTGCAGCGGTTAAACAGACTGTAACGTCTGCAGCAGGTAAACAGACTGTAAAGTCTGCAGCGGGTAAACAGACAGTAACGTCTGCAGCAGGTAAACAGACTGTAACGTCTGCAGCAGGTAAACAGGCTGTAACGTCTGCAGCAGGTAAACAGACTGTAACGTCTGCAGTTAAACAGACTGTAACGTCTGCAGGTAAAAAGACTGTAACGTCTGCAGCGGGTAAACAGACTGTAACGTCTGCAGCAGGTAAACAGACTGTAACGTCTGCAGCAGGTAAACAGACTGTAACGTCTGCAGTTAAACAGAATGTAATGTCTGCAGGTAAACAGACTGTAACATCTGCAGGTAAACAGACTGTAACGTCTGCAGCAGGTAAACAGACTGTAACGTCTGCAGTAGGTAAACAGACTGTAACTTCTGCAGAAGGTAAACAGACTGTAACGTCTGCAGCAGGTAAACAGACTGTAACGTCTGCAGCAGGTAAACAGACTGTAACGTCTGCAGGTAAACAGACTGTAACGTCTGCAGCGGGTAAACAGACTGTAACGTCTGTAGGTAAACAGACTGTAGCGTCTGCAGCAGGTAAACAGACTGTAACGTCTGCAGCGGGTAAACAGACTGTAACTTTTCAGCAGGTAAACAGACTGTAACGTCTGCAGCGGGTAAACAGACTGTAACGTCTGCAGGTAAACAGACTGTAACGTCTGCAGCAGGTAAACAGACTGTAACGTCTGCAGCAGGTAAACAGGCTGTAACGTCTGCAGCAGGTAAACAGACTGTAACGTCTGCAGTTAAACAGACTGTAACGTCTGCAGGTAAAAAGACTAACGTTTGCAGCGGGTAAACAGACTGTAGCGTCGGCAGCAGGTAAACAGACTGTAACGTCTGCAGCAGGTAAACAGACTGTAACGTCTGCAGTTAAACAGAATGTAATGTCTTTAGGTAAACAGACTGTAAAGTCTGCAGGTAAACAGACTGTAACGTCTGCAGCACGTAAACAGACTGTAACGTCTGCAGCAGGTAAACAGACTGTAACGTCTGCAGCAGGTAAACAGACTGTAACGTCTGCAGGTAAACAGACTGTAACGTCTGCAGCAGGTAAACAGACTGTAACGTCTGCATCGGGTAAACAGACTGTAACGTCTGTAGTGGGTAAACAGACTGTAACATCTGCAGGTAAACAGACTGAATCGTCTGTAGCAGGTAAACAGACTGTAACGTCTGCAGATAAACAGACTGTAACATCTGCAGCAGGTAAACAGACTGTAACGTCTGCAGCAGGTAAACAGACTGTAGCGTCTGCAGCAGGTAAACAGACTGTAACGTCTGCAGCGAGTGAACAGACAGTAACGTCTGCAGCGGGTAAACAGACTGTAACGTCTGCAGCAGGTAAACAGACTGTAACGTCTGCAGCAGGTAAACAGACTGTAACGTCTTTAGCGGTTAAACAGACTGTAACGTCTGCAGCAGGTAAACAGACTGTAACGTCTGCAGCAGGTATACAGACAGTAACGTCTGCAGCGGGTAAACAGACAGTAATGTCTGCAGCAGGTAAACAGACTGTAACGTCTGCAGGTTAACAGACTGTAACGTCTGCAGCAGGTAAACAGACTGTAACGTCTGCAGCAGGTAAACAGACTGTAACTGTTCAGCAGGTAAACAGATTGTAACGTCTGCAGCGGATAAACAGACTGTAACGTCTGCAGCGGGTAAACAGACTGTAACGTCTGCAGGTACACAGACTGTAACGTCTGCAGGTAAACAGACTGTAACGTCTGCAGCAGGTAAACAGACTGTAACGTCTGCAGCAGGTAAACAGACTGTAACGTCTACAGGTAAACAGACTGTAACGTCTGCAGCCGTTAAACAGACTGTAACGTCTGCAGCAGGTAAACAGACTGTAACGTCTGCAGCGGGTAAACAGACAGTAACGTCTGCAGCAGGTAAACAGACTGTAACGTCTGCAGGTAAACAGACTGTAACTTCTGAAGCGGGTAAACAGACTGTAACGTCTGCAGCGGGTAAACAGACTGTAATGTCTGCAGGTAAACAGACTGTAACGTCTGCAGCAGGTAAACACACTGTAACGTCTGCAGCAGGTAAACAGGCTGTAACGTCTGCAGCAGGTAAACAGACTGTAAGGTCTGCAGTTAAACAGACTGTAATGTCTGCAGGTAAACAGACTGTAACATCTGCAGGTAAACAGACTGTAACGTCTGCAGCAGGTAAACAGACTGTAACGTCTGCAGTAGGTAAACAGACTGTAACGTCTGCAGAAGGTAAACAGACTGTAACGTCTGCAGGTAAACAGACTGTAACGTCTGCAGCGGTTAAACAGACTGTAACGTCTGCAGCAGGTAAACAGACTGTAAAGTCTGCAGCGGGTAAACAGACAGTAACGTCTGCAGCAGGTAAACAGACTGTAACGTCTGCAGGTAAACAGACTGTAACTTCTGAAGCGGGTAAACAGACTGTAACGTCTGCAGCAGGTAAACAGACTGTAACGTCTGCAGCAGGTAAACAGGCTGTAACGTCTGCAGCAGGTAAACAGACTGTAAGGTCTGCAGTTAAACAGACTGTAACGTCTGCAGGTAAACAGACTGTAACGTCTGCAGCAGGTAAACAGACTGTAACGTCTGCAGGTAAACAGACTGTAACGTCTGCAGCAGATAAACAGACTGTAACGTCTGCAGTTAAACAGACTGTAATGTCTGCAGGTAAACAGACTGTAATGTCTGCAACAGGTAAACAGACTGTAACTGTTCAGCAGGTAAACAGATTGTAACGTCTGCAGCGGGTAAACAGACTGTAACGTCTGCAGCAGGTAAACAGACTGTAACGTCTGCAGCGGGTAAACAGACAGTAACGTCTGCAGCAGGTAAACAGACTGTAACGTCTGCAGGTAAACAGACTGTAACGTCTGCAGTGGGTAAACAGACTGTAACGTCTGCAGCAGGTAAACAGACTGTAACGTCTGCAGCAGGTAAACAGACTGTAACGTCTGGAGGTAAACAGACTGTAACGTCTGCAGCGGTTAAACAGACTGTAACGTCTGCAGCAGGTAAACAGACTGTAACGTCTGCAGCGGGTGAACAGACTGTAACGTCTGCAGCGGGTAAACAGACTGTAATGTCTGCAGCAGGTAAACAGACTGTAACGTCTGCAGGTAAACAGACTGTAACGTCTGCAGCGGTTAAACAGACTGTAACGTCTGCAGCAGGTAAACAGACTGTATCGTCTGCAGCAGGTAAACAGACTGTAACTGTTCAGCAGGTAAACAGACTGTAACGTCTGCAGGTAAACAGACTGTAACGTCTGCAGTGGGTAAACAGACTGTAACGTCTGCAGCAGGTAAACAGACTGTAACGTCTGCAGCAGGTAAACAGACTGTAACGTCTGGAGGTAAACAGACTGTAACGTCTGCAGCGGTTAAACAGACTGTAACGTCTGCAGCAGGTAAACAGACTGTAACGTCTGCAGCGGGTGAACAGACTGTAATGTCTGCAGCAGGTAAACAGACTGTAACGTCTGCAGGTAAACAGACTGTAACGTCTGCAGCGGTTAAACAGACTGTAACGTCTGCAGCAGGTAAACAGACTGTATCGTCTGCAGCAGGTAAACAGACTGTAACTGTTCAGCAGGTAAACAGACTGTAACGTCTGCAGGTAAACAGACTCTAACGTCTGCAGCGGGTAAACAGACAGTAACGTCTGCAGCAGGTAAACAGACTGTAACATCTGCAGGTAAACAGACTGTAACGTCTGCAGCAGGTAAACAGACTGTAACATCTGCAGGTAAACAGACTGTAACGTCTGCAGGTAAACAGACTGTAACGTCTGCAGCGGGTAAACAGACTGTAACGTCTGCAGCAGGTAAACAGACTGTAACGTCTGCAGTAGGTAAACAGACTGTAACTTCTGCAGAAGGTAAACAGACTGTAACGTCTGCAGCAGGTAAACAGACTGTAACGTCTGCAGGTAAACAGACTGTAACGTCTGCAGTGGGTAAACAGACTGTAACGTCTGCAGGTAAACAGACTGTAACGTCTGCAGCAGGTAAACAGACTGTAACGTCTGCAGCGGGTAAACAGACTGTAACTTTTCAGCAGGTAAACAAGACTGTAACGTCTGCAGCGGGTAAACAGACTGTAATGTCTGCAGGTAAACAGACTGTAACGTCTGCAGCAGGTAAACAGGCTGTAACGTCTGCAGCAGGTAAACAGACTGTAACGTCTGCAGTGGGTAAACAGACTGTAACGTCTGCAGCAGGTAAACAGACTGTAACGTCTGCAGCAGGTAAACAGACTGTAACGTCTGGAGGTAAACAGACTGTAACGTCTGCAGCGGTTAAACAGACTGTAACGTCTGCAGCAGGTAAACAGACTGTAACGTCTGCAGCGGGTGAACAGACTGTAACGTCTGCAGCGGGTAAACAGACTGTAATGTCTGCAGCAGGTAAACAGACTGTAACGTCTGCAGGTAAACAGACTGTAACGTCTGCAGCGGTTAAACAGACTGTAACGTCTGCAGCAGGTAAACAGACTGTATCGTCTGCAGCAGGTAAACAGACTGTAACTGTTCAGCAGGTAAACAGACTGTAACGTCTGCAGGTAAACAGACTCTAACGTCTGCAGCGGGTAAACAGACAGTAACGTCTGCAGCAGGTAAACAGACTGTAACATCTGCAGGTAAACAGACTGTAACGTCTGCAGGTAAACAGACTGTAACTTCTGCAGCAGGTAAACAGACTGTAACGTCTGCAGCGGGTAAACAGACTGTAACGTCTGCAGCAGGTAAACAGACTGTAACGTCTGCAGCGGGTAAACAGACTGTAACGTCTGCAGCAGGTAAACAGACTGTAACATCTGCAGGTAAACAGACTGTAACGTCTGCAGGTAAACAGACTGTAACTTCTGCAGCGGGTAAACAGACTGTAACGTCTGCAGCAGGTAAACAGACTGTAACGTCTGCAGCGGGTAAACAGACTGTAACGTCTGCAGCAGGTAAACAGACTGTAACGTCTGCAGTAGGTAAACAGACTGTAACTTCTGCAGAAGGTAAACAGACTGTAACGTCTGCAGCAGGTAAACAGACTGTAACGTCTGCAGGTAAACAGACTGTAACGTCTGCAGTGGGTAAACAGACTGTAACGTCTGCAGGTAAAAAGACTGTAACGTCTGCAGCAGGTAAACAGACTGTAACGTCTGCAGCGGGTAAACAGACTGTAACTTTTCAGCAGGTAAACAAGACTGTAACGTCTGCAGCGGGTAAACAGACTGTAACGTCTGCACGTAAACAGACTGTAACGTCTGCAGCAGGTAAACAGGCTGTAACGTCTGCAGCAGGTAAACAGACTGTAACGTCTGCAGTTAAACAGACTGTAACGTCTGCAGGTAAAAAGACTGTAACATCTGCAGCGGGTAAACAGACTGTAACTTCTGCAGCAGGTAAACATACTGTAACGTCTGCAGCAGGTAAACAGACTGTAACGTCTGCAGTTAAACAGAATGTAATGTCTTCAGGTAAACAGACTGTAAAGTCTGCAGGTAAACAGACTGTAACGTCTGCAGCACGTAAACAGACTGTAACGTCTGCCGCAGGTAAACAGACTGTAACGTCTGCAGCAGGTAAACAGACTGTAACGTCTGCAGGTAAACAGACTGTAACGTCTGCAGCAGGTAAACAGACTGTAACGTCTGCATCGGGTAAACAGACTGTAACGTCTGCAGTGGGTAAACAGACTGTAACATCTGCAGGTAAACAGACTGAATCGTCTGTAGCAGGTAAACAGACTGGAACGTCTGCAGGTAAACAGACTGTAACATCTGCAGCAGGTAAACAGACTGTAACGTCTGCAGCAGGTAAACAGACTGTAGCGTCTGCAGCAGGTAAACAGACTGTAACGTCTGCAGCGGGTGAACAGACAGTAACTTCTGCAGCGGGTAAACAGACTGTAACGTCTGCAGCAGGTAAACAGACTGTAACGTCTGCAGGTAAACAGACTGTAACGTCTGCAGCGGTTAAACAGACTGTAACGTCTGCAGCAGGTAAACAGACTGTAACGTCTGCAGCAGGTATACAGACTGTAACGTCTGCAGCGGGTAAACAGACAGTAATGTCTGCAGCAGGTAAACAGACTGTAACGTCTGCAGGTTAACAGACTGTAACGTCTGCAGCAGGTAAACAGACTGTAACGTCTGCAGCAGGTAAACAGACTGTAACTGTTCAGCAGGTAAACAGATTGTAACGTCTGCAGCGGATAAACAGACTGTAACGTCTGCAGGTAAACAGACTGTAACGTCTGCAGCTGTTAAACAGACTGTAACGTCTGCAGTTAAACAGAATGTAATGTCTTCAGGTAAACAGACTGTAAAGTCTGCAGGTAAACAGACTGTAACGTCTGCAGCACGTAAACAGACTGTAACGTCTGCCGCAGGTAAACAGACTGTAACGTCTGCAGCAGGTAAACAGACTGTAACATCTGCTTGTAAACAGACTGTAACGTCTGCAGCAGGTAAACAGACTGTAACGTCTGCAGGTAAACAGACTGAATCGTCTGTAGCAGGTAAACAGACTGGAACGTCTGCAGGTAAACAGACTGTAACATCTGCAGCAGGTAAACAGACTGTAACGTCTGCAGCAGGTAAACAGACTGTAGCGTCTGCAGCAGGTAAACAGACTGTAACGTCTGCAGCGGGTGAACAGACAGTAACTTCTGCAGCGGGTAAACAGACTGTAACGTCTGCAGCAGGTAAACAGACTGTAACGTCTGCAGGTAAACAGACTGTAACGTCTGCAGCGGTTAAACAGACTGTAACGTCTGCAGCAGGTAAACAGACTGTAACGTCTGCAGCAGGTATACAGACTGTAACGTCTGCAGCGGGTAAACAGACAGTAATGTCTGCAGCAGGTAAACAGACTGTAACGTCTGCAGGTTAACAGACTGTAACGTCTGCAGCAGGTAAACAGACTGTAACGTCTGCAGCAGGTAAACAGACTCTAACTGTTCAGCAGGTAAACAGATTGTAACGTCTGCAGCGGATAAACAGACTGTAACGTCTGCAGGTAAACAGACTGTAACGTCTGCAGCTGTTAAACAGACTGTAACGTCTGCAGTTAAACAGAATGTAATGTCTTCAGGTAAACAGACTGTAAAGTCTGCAGATAAACAGACTGTAACGTCTGCAGCACGTAAACAGACTGTAACGTCTGCCGCAGGTAAACAGACTGTAACGTCTGCAGCAGGTAAACAGACTGTAACGTCTGCAGGTAAACAGACTGTAACGTCTGCAGCAGGTAAACAGACTGTAACGTCTGCATCGGGTAAACAGACTGTAACGTCTGCAGTGGGTAAACAGACTGTAACATCTGCAGGTAAACAGACTGAATCGTCTGTAGCAGGTAAACAGACTGGAACGTCTGCAGGTAAACAGACTGTAACATCTGCAGCAGGTAAACAGACTGTAACGTCTGCAGCAGGTAAACAGACTGTAGCGTCTGCAGCAGGTAAACAGACTATAACGTCTGCAGCGGGTGAACAGACAGTAACTTCTGCAGCGGGTAAACAGACTGTAACGTCTGCAGCAGGTAAACAGACTGTAACGTCTGCAGGTAAACAGACTGTAACGTCTGCAGCGGTTAAACAGACTGTAACGTCTGCAGCAGGTAAACAGACTGTAACGTCTGCAGCAGGTATACAGACTGTAACGTCTGCAGCGGGTAAACAGACAGTAATGTCTGCAGCAGGTAAACAGACTGTAACGTCTGCAGGTTAACAGACTGTAACGTCTGCAGCAGGTAAACAGACTGTAACGTCTGCAGCAGGTAAACAGACTGTAACTGTTCAGCAGGTAAACAGATTGTAACGTCTGCAGCGGATAAACAGACTGTAACGTCTGCAGGTAAACAGACTGTAACGTCTGCAGCTGTTAAACAGACTGTAACGTCTGCAGCAGGTAAACAGACTGTAAAGTCTGCAGCGGGTAAACAGACAGTAACGTCTGCAGCAGGTAAACAGACTGTAACGTCTGCAGGTAAACACACTGTAACGTCTGCAGCAGGTAAACAGGCTGTAACGTCTGCAGCAGGTAAACAGACTGTAAGGTCTGCAGTTAAACAGACTGTAATGTCTGCAGGTAAACAGACTGTAACATCTGCAGGTAAAAAGACTGTAACGTCTGCAGCAGGTAAACAGACTGTAAAGTCTGCAGTAGGTAAACAGACTGTAACGTCTGCAGAAGGTAAACAGACTGTAACGTCTGCAGGTAAACAGACTGTAACGTCTGCAGCGGTTAAACAGACTGTAACGTCTGCAGCAGGTAAACAGACTGTAAAGTCTGCAGCGGGTAAACAGACAGTAACGTCTGCAGCAGGTAAACAGACTGTAACGTCTGCAGGTAAACAGACTGTAACTTCTGAAGCGGGTAAACAGACTGTAACGTCTGCAGCAGGTAAACAGACTGTAACGTCTGCAGCAGGTAAACAGGCTGTAACGTCTGCAGCAGGAAAACAGACTGTAAGGTCTGCAGTTAAACAGACTGTAACGTCTGCAGGTAAACAGACTGTAACGTCTGCAGCAGGTAAACAGACTGTAACGTCTGCAGGTAAACAGACTGTAACGTCTGCAGCAGATAAACAGACTGTAACGTCTGCAGTTAAACAGACTGTAATGTCTGCAGGTAAACAGACTGTAATGTCTGCAACAGGTAAACAGACTGTAACTGTTCAGCAGGTAAACAGATTGTAACGTCTGCAGCGGGTAAACAGACTGTAACGTCTGCAGCAGGTAAACAGATTGTAACGTCTGCAGCGGGTAAACAGACAGTAACGTCTGCAGCAGGTAAACAGACTGTAACGTCTGCAGGTAAACAGACTGTAACGTCTGCAGCAGGTAAACAGACTGTAACGTCTGCAGCAGGTAAACAGACTGTAACGTCTGGAGGTAAACAGACTGTAACGTCTGCAGCGGTTAAACAGACTGTAACGTGTGCAGCAGGTAAACAGACTGTAACGTCTGCAGCGGGTGAACAGACTGTAACGTCTGCAGCGGGTAAACAGACTGTAATGTCTGCAGCAGGTAAACAGACTGTAACGTCTGCAGGTAAACAGACTGTAACGTCTGCAGCGGTTAAACAGACTGTATCGTCTGCAGCAGGTAAACAGACTGTAACTGTTCAGCAGGTAAACAGACTGTAACGTCTGCAGGTAAACAGACTGTAACGTCTACAGCGGGTAAACAGACAGTAACGTCTGCAGCAGGTAAACAGTCTGTAACATCTGCAGGTAAACAGACTGTAACGTCTGCAGGTAAACAGACTGTAACTTCTGCAGCGGGTAAACAGACTGTAACGTCTGCAGCGGGTAAACAGACTGTAACGTCTGCAGCAGGTAAACAGACTGTAACGTCTGCAGCGGGTAAACAGACTGTAACGTCTGCAGCAGGTAAACAGACTGTAACATCTGCAGGTAAACAGACTGTAACGTCTGCAGGTAAACAGACTGTAACTTCTGCAGCGGGTAAACAGACTGTAACGTCTGCAGCAGGTAAACAGACTGTAACGTCTGCAGCGGGTAAACAGACTGTAACGTCTGCAGCAGGTAAACAGACTGTAACTTCTGCAGAAGGTAAACAGACTGTAACGTCTGCAGCAGGTAAACAGACTGTAACGTCTGCAGCAGGTAAACAGACTGTAACGTCTGCAGGTAAACAGAATGTAAGGTCTGCAGTGGGTAAACAGACTGTAACGTCTGCAGGTAAACAGACTGTAACGTCTGCAGCAGGTAAACAGACTGTAACGTCTGCAGCGGGTAAACAGACTGTAACTTTTCAGCAGGTAAACAACACTGTAACGTCTGCAGCGGGTAAACAGACTGTAACGTCTGCAGGTAAACAGACTGTAACGTCTGCAGCAAGTAAACAGGCTGTAACGTCTGCAGCAGTTAAACAGACTGTAACGTCTGCAGGTAAAAAGACTTTAACGTCTGCAGCGGTTAAACAGAATGTAACATCTGCAGCAGGTAAACAGACTGTAACGTCTGCAGCAGGTAAACAGACTGTAGCGTCTGCAGCAGGTAAACAGACTGTAACGTCTGCAGCGGGTGAACAGACAGTAACGTCTGCAGCGGGTAAACAGACTGTAACGTCTGCAGCAGGTAAACAGACTGTAACGTCTGCAGGTAAACAGACTGTAACGTCTGCAGCGGTTAAACAGACTGTAACGTCTGCAGCAGGTAAACAGACTGTAACGTCTGCAGCAGGTATACAGACTGTAACGTCTGCAGCGGGTAAACAGACAGTAATGTCTGCAGCAGGTAAACAGACTGTAACGTCTGCAGGTTAACAGACTGTAACGTCTGCAGCAGGTAAACAGACTGTAACGTCTGCAGCAGGTAAACAGACTGTAACTGTTCAGCAGGTAAACAGATTGTAACGTCTGCAGCAGGTAAACAGACTGTAACGTCTGCAGCAGGTAAACAGACTGTAACGTCTGCAGGTAAACAGACTGTAACGTCTGCAGCGGTTAAACAGACTGTAACGTCTGCAGCAGGTAAACAGACTGTAAAGTCTGCAGGTAAACAGACTGTAACGTCTGCAGCGGTTAAACAGACTGTAACGTCTGCAGCAGGTAAACAGACTGTAACGTCTGCAGCAGGTATACAGACTGTAACGTCTGCAGCGGGTAAACAGACAGTAATGTCTGCAGCAGGTAAACAGACTGTAACGTCTGCAGGTTAACAGACTGTAACGTCTGCAGCAGGTAAACAGACTGTAACGTCTGCAGCAGGTAAACAGACTGTAACTGTTCAGCAGGTAAACAGATTGTAACGTCTGCAGCGGGTAAACAGACTGTAACGTCTGCAGCGGGTAAACAGACTGTAACGTCTGCAGGTAAACAGACTGTAACGTCTGCAGCAGGTAAACACACTGTAACGTCTGCAGCAGGTAAACAGACTGTAACGTCTGCAGCAGGTAAACAGACTGTAACGTCTGCAGGTAAACAGACTGTAACGTCTGCAGCGGTTAAACAGACTGTAACGTCTGCAGCAGGTAAACAGACTGTAAAGTCTGCAGCGGGTAAACAGACAGTAACGTCTGCAGCAGGTAAACAGACTGTAACGTCTGCAGGTAAACAGACTGTAACTTCTGAAGCGGGTAAACAGACTGTAACGTCTGCAGCGGGTAAACAGACTGTAACGTCTGCAGGTAAACAGACTGTAACGTCTGCAGCAGGTAAACACACTGTAACGTCGGCAGCAGGTAAACAGGCTGTAACGTCTGCAGCAGGTAAACAGACTGTAAGGTCTGCAGTTAAACAGACTGTAATGTCTGCAGGTAAACAGACTGTAACATCTGCAGGTAAACAGACTGTAACGTCTGCAGCAGGTAAACAGACTGTAACGTCTGCAGTAGGTAAAAAGACTGTAACGTCTGCAGAAGGTAAACAGACTGTAACGTCTGCAGGTAAACAGACTGTAACGTCTGCAGCGGTTAAACAGACTGTAACGTCTGCAGCAGGTAAACAGACTGTAAAGTCTGCAGCGGGTAAACAGACAGTAACGTCTGCAGCAGGTAAACAGACTGTAACGTCTGCAGGTAAACAGACTGTAATTTCTGAAGCGGGTAACCAGACTGTAACGTCTGCAGCGGGTAAACAGACTGTAACGTCTGCAGGTAAACAGACTGTAACGTCTGCAGCAGGTAAACACACTGTAACGTCTGCAGCAGGTAAACAGGCTGTAACGTCTGCAGCAGGTAAACAGACTGTAAAGTCTGCAGTTAAACAGACTGTAACGTCTGCAGGTAAACAGACTGTAACGTCTGCAGCAGGTAAACAGACTGTAACGTCTGCAGGTAAACAGACTGTAACGTCTGCAGCAGGTAAACAGACTGTAACGTCTGCAGTTAAACAGACTGTAATGTCTGCAGGTAAACAGACTGTAATGTCTGCAACAGGTAAACAGACTGTAACTGTTCAGCAGGTAAACAGATTGTAACGTCTGCAGCGGGTAAACAGACTGTAACGTCTGCAGCAGGTAAACAGACTGTAACGTCTGCAGCGGGTAAACAGACAGTAACGTCTGCAGCAGGTAAACAGACTGTAACGTCTGCAGGTAAACAGACTGTAACGTCTGCAGTGGGTAAACAGACTGTAACGTCTGCAGCAGGTAAACAGACTGTAACGTCTGCAGCAGGTAAACAGACTGTAACGTCTGGAGGTAAACAGACTGTAACGTCTGCAGCGGTTAAACAGACTGTAACGTCTGCAGCAGGTAAACAGACTGTAACGTCTGCAGCGGGTGAACAGACTGTAACGTCTGCAGCGGGTAAACAGACTGTAATGTCTGCAGCAGGTAAACAGACTGTAACGTCTGCAGCGGTTAAACAGACTGTAACGTCTGCAGCAGGTAAACAGACTGTAACGTCTGCAGCAGGTATACAGACTGTAACGTCTGCAGCGGGTAAACAGACAGTAATGTCTGCAGCAGGTAAACAGACTGTAACGTCTGCAGGTTAACAGACTGTAACGTCTGCAGCAGGTAAACAGACTGTAACGTCTGCAGCAGGTAAACAGACTGTAACTGTTCAGCAGGTAAACAGATTGTAACGTCTGCAGCGGGTAAACAGACTGTAACGTCTGCAGCGGGTAAACAGACTGTAACGTCTGCAGGTACACAGACTGTAACGTCTGCAGGTAAACAGACTGTAACGTCTGCAGCAGGTAAACAGACTGTAACGTCTGCAGCAGGTAAACAGACTGTAACGTCTGCAGGTAAACAGACTGTAACGTCTGCAGCGGTTAAGCAGACTGTAACGTCTGCAGCAGGTAAACAGACTGTAAAGTCTGCAGCGGGTAAACAGACAGTAACGTCTGCAGCAGGTAAACAGACTGTAACGTCTGCAGGTAAACAGACTGTAACTTCTGAAGCGGGTAAACAGACTGTAACGTCTGCAGCGGGTAAACAGACTGTAACGTCTGCAGGTAAACAGACTGTAACGTCTGCAGCAGGTAAACAGACTGTAACGTCTGCAGCAGGTAAACACACTGTAACGTCTGCAGCAGGTAAACAGGCTGTAACGTCTGCAGCAGGTAAACAGACTGTAAGGTCTGCAGTTAAACAGACTGTAATGTCTGCAGGTAAACAGACTGTAACATCTGCAGGTAAACAGACTGTAACGTCTGCAGCAGGTAAACAGACTGTAACGTCTGCAGTAGGTAAACAGACTGTAACGTCTGCAGAAGGTAAACAGACTGTAACGTCTGCAGGTAAACAGACTGTAACGTCTGCAGCGGTTAAACAGACTGTAACGTCTTCAGCAGGTAAACAGACTGTAAAGTCTGCAGCGGGTAAACAGACAGTAACGTCTGCAGCAGGTAAACAGACTGTAACGTCTGCAGCGGGTAAACAGACTGTAACGTCTGCAGCGGGTAAACAGACTGTAACGTCTGCAGGTACACAGACTGTAACGTCTGCAGGTAAACAGACTGTAACGTCTGCTGCAGGTAAACAGACTGTAACGTCTGCAGCAGGTAAACAGACTGTAACGTCTGCAGGTAAACAGACTGTAACGTCTGCAGCGGTTAAACAGACTGTAACGTCTGCAGCAGGTAAACAGACTGTAAAGTCTGCAGCGGGTAAACAGACAGTAACGTCTGCAGCAGGTAAACAGACTGTAACGTCTGCAGGTAAACAGACTGTAACTTCTGAAGCGGGTAAACAGACTGTAACGTCTGCAGCGGGTAAACAGACTGTAACGTCTGCAGGTAAACAGACTGTAACGTCTGCAGCAGGTAAACAGACTGTAACGTCTGCAGCAGGTAAACACACTGTAACGTCTGCAGCAGGTAAACAGGCTGTAACGTCTGCAGCAGGTAAACAGACTGTAAGGTCTGCAGTTAAACAGACTGTAATGTCTGCAGGTAAACAGACTGTAACATCTGCAGGTAAACAGACTGTAACGTCTGCAGCAGGTAAACAGACTGTAACGTCTGCAGTAGGTAAACAGACTGTAACGTCTGCAGAAGGTAAACAGACTGTAACGTCTGCAGGTAAACAGACTGTAACGTCTGCAGCGGTTAAACAGACTGTAACGTCTGCAGCAGGTAAACAGACTGTAAAGTCTGCAGCGGGTAAACAGACAGTAACGTCTGCAGCAGGTAAACAGACGGTAACGTCTGCAGGTAAACAGACTGTAACTTCTGAAGCGGGTAAACAGACTGTAACGTCTGCAGCGGGTAAACAGACTGTAACGTCTGCAGGTAAACAGACTGTAACGTCTGCAGCAGGTAAACACACTGTAACGTCTGCAGCAGGTAAACAGGCTGTAACGTCTGCAGCAGGTAAACAGACTGTAAGGTCTGCAGTTAAACAGACTGTAACGTCTGCAGGTAAACAGACTGTAACGTCTGCAGCAGGTAAACAGACTGTAACGTCTGCAGGTAAACAGACTGTAACGTCTGCAGCAGATAAACAGACTGTAACGTCTGCAGTTAAACAGACTGTAATGTCTGCAGGTAAACAGACTGTAATGTCTGCAACAGGTAAACAGACTGTAACTGTTCAGCAGGTAAACAGATTGTAACGTCTGCAGGTTAACAGACTGTAACGTCTGCAGCAGGTAAACAGACTGTAACGTCTGCAGCAGGTAAACAGACTGTAACTGTTCAGCAGGTAAACAGATTGTAACGTCTGCAGCGGGTAAACAGACTGTAACGTCTGCAGCGGGTAAACAGACTGTAACGTCTGCAGGTAAACAGACTGTAACGTCTGCAGCAGGTAAACACACTGTAACGTCTGCAGCAGGTAAACAGGCTGTAACGTCTGCAGCAGGTAAACAGACTGTAAGGTCTGCAGTTAAACAGACTGTAATGTCTGCAGGTAAACAGACTGTAACATCTGCAGGTAAACAGACTGTAACGTCTGCAGCAGGTAAACAGACTGTAACGTCTGCAGGAGGTAAACAGACTGTAACGTCTGCAGAAGGTAAACAGACTGTAACGTCTGCAGGTAAACAAACTGTAACGTCTGCAGTGGTTAAACAGACTGTAACGTCTGCAGCAGGTAAACAGACTGTAAAGTCTGCAGTGGGTAAACAGACAGTAACGTCTGCAGCAGGTAAACAGACTGTAACGTCTGCAGGTAAACAGACTGTAACTTCTGAAGCGGGTAAACAGACTGTAACGTCTGCAGCGGGTAAACAGACTGTAACGTCTGCAGGTAAACAGACTGTAACGTCTGCAGCAGGTAAACACACTGTAACGTCTGCAGCAGGTAAACAGGCTGTAACGTCTGCAGCAGGTAAACAGACTGTAAGGTCTGCAGTTAAACAGACTGTAACGTCTGCAGGTAAACAGACTGTAACGTCTGCAGCAGGTAAACAGACTGTAACGTCTGCAGGTAAACAGACTGTAACGTCTGCAGCAGATAAACAGACTGTAACGTCTGCAGTTAAACAGACTGTAATGTCTGCAGGTAAACAGACTGTAATGTCTGCAACAGGTAAACAGACTGTAACTGTTCAGCAGGTAAACAGATTGTAACGTCTGCAGCGGGTAAACAGACTGTAACGTCTGCAGCAGGTAAACAGACTGTAACGTCTGCAGCAGGTAAACAGACAGTAACGTCTGCAGCAGGTAAACAGACTGTAACGTCTGCAGGTAAACAGACTGTAACGTCTGCAGTGGGTAAACAGACTGTAACGTCTGCAGCAGGTAAACAGACTGTAACGTCTGCAGCAAGTAAACAGACTGTAACGTCTGGAGGTAAACAGACTGTAACGTCTGCAGCGGTTAAACAGACTGTAACGTCTGCAGCAGGTAAACAGACTGTAACGTCTGCAGCGGGTGAACAGACTGTAACGTCTGCAGCGGGTAAACAGACTGTAATGTCTGCAGCAGGTAAACAGACTGTAACGTCTGCAGCGGTTAAACAGACTGTAACGTCTGCAGCAGGTAAACAGACTGTAACGTCTGCAGCAGGCATACAGACTGTAACGTCTGCAGCGGGTAAACAGACAGTAATGTCTGCAGCAGGTAAACAGACTGTAACGTCTGCAGGTTAACAGACTGTAACGTCTGCAGCAGGTAAACAGACTGTAACGTCTGCAGCAGGTAAACAGACTGTAACTGTTCAGCAGGTAAACAGATTGTAACGTCTGCAGCGGGTAAACAGACTGTAACGTCTGCAGCGGGTAAACAGACTGTAAGGTCTGCAGTTAAACAGACTGTAACGTCTGCAGGTAAACAGACTGTAACATCTGCAGGTAAACAGACTGTAACGTCTGCAGCAGGTAAACAGACTGTAACGTCTGCAGTAGGTAAACAGACTGTAACGTCTGCAGAAGGTAAACAGACTGTAACGTCTGCAGGTAAACAAACTGTAACGTCTGCAGCGGTTAAACAGACTGTAACGTCTGCAGCAGGTAAACAGACTGTAAAGTCTGCAGTGGGTAAACAGACAGTAACGTCTGCAGCAGGTAAACAGACTGTAACGTCTGCAGGTAAACAGACTGTAACTTCTGAAGCGGGTAAACAGACTGTAACGTCTGCAGCGGGTAAACAGACTGTAACGTCTGCAGGTAAACAGACTGTAACGTCTGCAGCAGGTAAACACACTGTAACGTCTGCAGCAGGTAAACAGGCTGTAACGTCTGCAGCAGGTAAACAGACTGTAAGGTCTGCAGTTAAACAGACTGTAACGTCTGCAGGTAAACAGACTGTAACGTCTGCAGCAGGTAAACAGACTGTAACGTCTGCAGGTCAACAGACTGTAACGTCTGCAGCAGATAAACAGACTGTAACGTCTGCAGTTAAACAGACTGTAATGTCTGCAGGTAAACAGACTGTAATGTCTGCAACAGGTAAACAGACTGTAACTGTTCAGCAGGTAAACAGATTGTAACGTCTGCAGCGGGTAAACAGACTGTAACGTCTGCAGCAGGTAAACAGACTGTAACGTCTGCAGCGGTTAAACAGACAGTAACGTCTGCAGCAGGTAAACAGACTGTAACGTCTGCAGGTAAACAGACTGTAACGTCTGCAGTGGGTAAACAGACTGTAACGTCTGCAGCAGGTAAACAGACTGTAACGTCTGCAGCAAGTAAACAGACTGTAACGTCTGGAGGTAAACAGACTGTAACGTCTGCAGCGGTTAAACAGACTGTAACGTCTGCAGCAGGTAAACAGACTGTAACGTCTGCAGCAGGTAAACAGACTGTAACGTCTGCAGGTAAACAGACTGTAAGGTCTGCAGCGGTTAAACAGACTGTAACGTCTGCAGCAGGTAAACAGACTGTAAAGTCTGCAGCGGGTAAACAGACAGTAACGTCTGCAGCAGGTAAACAGACTGTAACGTCTGCAGGTAAACAGACTGTAACTTCTGAAGCGGGTAAACAGACTGTAACGTCTGCAGCGGGTAAACAGACTGTAACGTCTGCAGGTAAACAGACTGTAACGTCTGCAGCAGGTAAACACACTGTAACGTCTGCAGCAGGTAAACAGGCTGTAACGTCTGCAGCAGGTAAACAGACTGTAAGGTCTGCAGTTAAACAGACTGTAATGTCTGCAGGTAAACAGACTGTAACATCTGCAGGTAAACAGACTGTAACGTCTGCAGCAGGTAAACAGACTGTAACGTCTGCAGTAGGTAAACAGACTGTAACGTCTGCAGAAGGTAAACAGACTGTAACGTCTGCAGGTAAACAGACTGTAACGTCTGCAGCGGTTAAACAGACTGTAACGTCTGCAGCAGGTAAACAGACTGTAACGTCTGCAGGTAAACAGACTGTAACTTCTGAAGCGGGTAAACAGACTGTAACGTCTGCAGCGGGTAAACAGACTGTAACGTCTGCAGGTAAACAGACTGTAACGTCTGCAGCAGGTAAACAGACTGTAACGTCTGCAGCAGGTAAACAGGCTGTAACGTCTGCAGCAGGTAAACAGACTGTAAGGTCTGCAGTTAAACAGACTGTAACGTCTGCAGGTAAACAGACTGTAACGTCTGCAGGTAAACAGACTGTAACGTCTGCAGCAGATAAACAGACTGTAACGTCTGCAGTTAAACAGACTGTAATGTCTGCAGTTAAACAGACTGTAACTGTTCAGCAGGTAAACAGATTGTAACGTCTGCAGCGGGTAAACAGACTGTAACGTCTGCAGCAGGTAAACAGACTGTAACGTCTGCAGCGGGTAAACAGACAGTAACGTCTGCAGCAGGTAAACAGACTGTAACGTCTGCAGGTAAACAGACTGTAACGTCTGCAGTGGGTAAACAGACTGTAACGTCTGCAGCAGGTAAACAGACTGTAACGTCTGCAGCAGGTAAACAGACTGTAACGTCTGGAGGTAAACAGACTGTAACGTCTGCAGCGGTTAAACAGACTGTAACGTCTGCAGCAGGTAAACAGACTGTAACGTCTGCAGCGGGTGAACAGACTGTAACGTCTGCAGCGGGTAAACAGACTGTAATGTCTGCAGCAGGTAAACAGACTGTAACGTCTGCAGGTAAACAGACTGTAACGTCTGCAGCGGTTAAACAGACTGTAACGTCTGCAGCAGGTAAACAGACTGTATCGTCTGCAGCAGGTAAACAGACTGTAACGTCTGCAGCGGGTAAACAGACAGTAACGTCTGCAGCAGGTAAACAGACTGTAACTGTTCAGCAGGTAAACAGACTGTAACGTCTGCAGGTAAACAGACTGTAACGTCTGCAGCGGGTAAACAGACAGTAACGTCTGCAGCAGGTAAACAGACTGTAACATCTGCAGGTAAACAGACTGTAACGTCTGCAGGTAAACAGACTGTAACTTCTGCAGCGGGTAAACAGACTGTAACGTCTGCAGCGGGTAAACAGACTGTAACGTCTGCAGCAGGTAAACAGACTGTAACGTCTGCAGTGGGTAAACAGACAGTAACGTCTGCAGCAGGTATTCAGACTGTAACGTCTGCAGGTAAACAGACTGTAACTTCTGCAGCGGGTAAACAGACTGTAACGTCTGCAGTGGATAAACAGACTGTAACGTCTGCAGGTAAACAGACTGTAACGTCTGCAGCAGGTAAACAGACTGTAAAGTCTGCAGCAGGTAAACAGGCTGTAACGTCTGCAGCAGGTAAGCAGACTGTAACGTCTGCAGCAGGTAAACACACTGTAACGTCTGCAGCAGGTAAACAGGCTGTAACGTCTGCAGCAGGTAAACAGACTGTAAGGTCTGCAGTTAAACAGACTGTAACGTCTGCAGGTAAACAGACTGTAACTTCTGCAGCAGGTAAACAGACTGTAACGTCTGCAGGTAAACAGACTGTAACGTCTGCAGCAGATAAACAGACTGTAACGTCTGCAGTTAAACAGACTGTAATGTCTGCAGGTAAACAGACTGTAATGTCTGCAACAGGTAAACAGACTGTAACTGTTCAGCAGGTAAACAGATTGTAACGTCTGCAGCGGGTAAACAGACTGTAACGTCTGCAGCAGGTAAACAGACTGTAACGTCTGCAGCGGGTAAACAGACAGTAACGTCTGCAGCAGGTAAACAGACTGTAACGTCTGCAGGTAAACAGACTGTAACGTCTGCAGTGGGTAAACAGACTGTAACGTCTGCAGCAGGTAAACAGACTGTAACGTCTGCAGCAAGTAAACAGATTGTAACGTCTGGAGGTAAACAGACTGTAACGTCTGCAGCGGTTAAACAGACTGTAACGTCTGCAGCAGGTAAACAGACTGTAACGTCTGCAGCGGGTGAACAGACTGTAACGTCTGCAGCGGGTAAACAGACTGTAATGTCTGCAGCAGGTAAACAGACTGTAACGTCTGCAGCGGTTAAACAGACTGTAATGTCTGCAGCAGGTAAACAGACTGTAACGTCTGCAGCAGGTATACAGACTGTAACGTCTGCAGCGGGTAAACAGACAGTAATGTCTGCAGCAGGTAAACAGACTGTAACGTCTGCAGGTTAACAGACTGTAACGTCTGTAGCAGGTAAACAGACTGTAACGTCTGCAGCAGGTAAACAGACTGTAACTGTTCAGCAGGTAAACAGATTGTAACGTCTGCAGCGGGTAAACAGACTGTAACGTCTGCAGCGGGTAAACAGACTGTAACGTCTGCAGGTACACAGACTGTAACGTCTGCAGGTAAACAGACTGTAACGTCTGCAGCAGGTAAACAGACTGTAACGTCTGCAGCAGGTAAACAGACTGTAACGTCTGCAGGTAAACAGACTGTAAGGTCTGCAGCGGTTAAACAGACTGTAACGTCTGCAGCAGGTAAACAGACTGTAAAGTCTGCAGCGGGTAAACAGACAGTAACGTCTGCAGCAGGTAAACAGACTGTAACGTCTGCAGGTAAACAGACTGTAACTTCTGAAGCGGGTAAACAGACTGTAACGTCTGCAGCGGGTAAACAGACTGTAACGTCTGCAGGTAAACAGACTGTAACGTCTGTAGCAGGTAAACACACTGTAACGTCTGCAGCAGGTAAACAGGCTGTAACGTCTGCAGCAGGTAAACAGACTGTAACGTCTGCAGAAGGTAAACAGACTGTAACGTCTGCAGGTAAACAGACTGTAACGTCTGCAGCGGTTAAACAGACTGTAACGTCTGCAGCAGGTAAACAGACTGTAACGTCTGCAGTTAAACAGACTGTAATGTCTGCAGGTAAACAGACTGTAATGTCTGCAACAGGTAAACAGACTGTAACTGTTCAGCAGGTAAACAGATTGTAACGTCTGCAGGTTAACAGACTGTAACGTCTCCAGCAGGTAAACAGACTGTAACGTCTGCAGCAGGTAAACAGACTGTAACTGTTCAGCAGGTAAACAGATTGTAACGTCTGCAGCGGGTAAACAGACTGTAACGTCTGCAGCGGGTAAACAGACTGTAACGTCTGCAGGTAAACAGACTGTAACGTCTGCAGCAGGTAAACACACTGTAACGTCTGCAGCAGGTAAACAGGCTGTAACGTCTGCAGCAGGTAAACAGACTGTAAGGTCTGCAGTTAAACAGACTGTAATGTCTGCAGGTAAACAGACTGTAACATCTGCAGGTAAACAGACTGTAACGTCTGCAGCAGGTAAACAGACTGTAACGTCTGCAGGAGGTAAACAGACTGTAACGTCTGCAGAAGGTAAACAGACTGTAACGTCTGCAGGTAAACAAACTGTAACGTCTGCAGTGGTTAAACAGACTGTAACGTCTGCAGCAGGTAAACAGACTGTAAAGTCTGCAGTGGGTAAACAGACAGTAACGTCTGCAGCAGGTAAACAGACTGTAACGTCTGCAGGTAAACAGACTGTAACTTCTGAAGCGGGTAAACAGACTGTAACGTCTGCAGCGGGTAAACAGACTGTAACGTCTGCAGGTAAACAGACTGTAACGTCTGCAGCAGGTAAACACACTGTAACGTCTGCAGCAGGTAAACAGGCTGTAACGTCTGCAGCAGGTAAACAGACTGTAAGGTCTGCAGTTAAACAGACTGTAACGTCTGCAGGTAAACAGACTGTAACGTCTGCAGCAGGTAAACAGACTGTAACGTCTGCAGGTAAACAGACTGTAACGTCTGCAGCAGATAAACAGACTGTAACGTCTGCAGTTAAACAGACTGTAATGTCTGCAGGTAAACAGACTGTAATGTCTGCAACAGGTAAACAGACTGTAACTGTTCAGCAGGTAAACAGATTGTAACGTCTGCAGCGGGTAAACAGACTGTAACGTCTGCAGCAGGTAAACAGACTGTAACGTCTGCAGCAGGTAAACAGACAGTAACGTCTGCAGCAGGTAAACAGACTGTAACGTCTGCAGGTAAACAGACTGTAACGTCTGCAGTGGGTAAACAGACTGTAACGTCTGCAGCAGGTAAACAGACTGTAACGTCTGCAGCAAGTAAACAGACTGTAACGTCTGGAGGTAAACAGACTGTAACGTCTGCAGCGGTTAAACAGACTGTAACGTCTGCAGCAGGTAAACAGACTGTAACGTCTGCAGCGGGTGAACAGACTGTAACGTCTGCAGCGGGTAAACAGACTGTAATGTCTGCAGCAGGTAAACAGACTGTAACGTCTGCAGCGGTTAAACAGACTGTAACGTCTGCAGCAGGTAAACAGACTGTAACGTCTGCAGCAGGCATACAGACTGTAACGTCTGCAGCGGGTAAACAGACAGTAATGTCTGCAGCAGGTAAACAGACTGTAACGTCTGCAGGTTAACAGACTGTAACGTCTGCAGCAGGTAAACAGACTGTAACGTCTGCAGCAGGTAAACAGACTGTAACTGTTCAGCAGGTAAACAGATTGTAACGTCTGCAGCGGGTAAACAGACTGTAACGTCTGCAGCGGGTAAACAGACTGTAAGGTCTGCAGTTAAACAGACTGTAACGTCTGCAGGTAAACAGACTGTAACATCTGCAGGTAAACAGACTGTAACGTCTGCAGCAGGTAAACAGACTGTAACGTCTGCAGTAGGTAAACAGACTGTAACGTCTGCAGAAGGTAAACAGACTGTAACGTCTGCAGGTAAACAAACTGTAACGTCTGCAGCGGTTAAACAGACTGTAACGTCTGCAGCAGGTAAACAGACTGTAAAGTCTGCAGTGGGTAAACAGACAGTAACGTCTGCAGCAGGTAAACAGACTGTAACGTCTGCAGGTAAACAGACTGTAACTTCTGAAGCGGGTAAACAGACTGTAACGTCTGCAGCGGGTAA